>NC_056750.1:413493941-413706441 GCF_019279795.1 Protopterus annectens | reverse complement strand
GTCTGTTCTTTTCCTTCCTTGTTATGAACAATGCTGTGTGTCTCTTGACAAGTACCCCCTTGCCCCACCTTAGCAACCCTACCCTCTACCATAGAAAAACTCTTTCCATAACCTAACAGTACACAGTACATCTTTGAACATACAGTACATGCAAACGCACAGACAAAATATATCTCTGTACCTAATTCTAATCCACAAACACATGCACACACACTCCCAGCCATAATATAAACACACTTTGGCAGCACAAACATTCAGAAACATGAACATTTGGTAAAATGCACATCAGCAAAACATCCCTGCATAAAAGTAATGCACATTTCATAAAGTGTAGGGGACTTGTATCTATCTAGCTATCGAAATGTCTATGTATCTGTCTATGTATCTTATAGGTTCATAGGTTCATAGGTTTATACTAGGCTATCTGCCCTAAGGCATTTATAAGCCTAGCCCAAAGTTATGTGGCTTACGCCACCCCTTATGTTAGAAATAATGTGCCCATTAGTTTGTTGTGCCTCTGTCCAGCAGTGATATATGTCAAAAGTTGTGTTAATGATGTAGATGGGATGTCCATTAATGATCTATGATGGGTGCATCTTTGGGATTGTATATGTATTCCATTTTCTTTATCTAATATCTAATAATAATTTAGATGATTGTCACTACTGAAGTGACATCTGGACCCCATGTGCAAAAATGGGAAAAGGGGTTGAGATGGATGGATGGATATAAATGCCATACAAAATAACCTAAAAGTAGTAGGTGTTTCTTAATAGTTACGGATAATAGTAACCAATACCTGAACATAACATCTCCATGACAAAATGCATCAGAAAAGTAACTGATGCACATACCTCAAAACCTCTTAGTGTAAGAAATCTGGACAAAGCAAAGAAATAATGAGGAGGCAAAGGCCCCAAAATAAGGACAGTTTTTAAATATTGCTCTTAGAAACTTAGAAAATTGATAGGATACCAGTTTTGACATTAACCTGTATTTTCTGAATGGTCTGAAGTATGAAACTCAAACTTCTATTTTTTTATTTGCTTTAATCCTCAGTGATTTTACAGAAAGCTACAAATTTTATGAAGGACAGAGCAAAAATATGAGACAGAAATCTGGACATTTTGTGAAAATATGGACAGTTGACAGTAATGCTGATACTGAAAAGTATGATTGTAGAGTTCAGGTTATCAACAAAATATTGAAAATCAAAAATCACTAACACTCGAAATGCATTTTTTGTAGTTGGGGTTTCTAGAAATGCAGGCTGTACTCTTAACCTCTGCTACTCTATGAATACTAACCCTGTGATTCTGTGATTGTACCTGAGATTAAGGGGAGTGCCCTGAGAAACTGCAGTCTGGATCTTAGTATATAAATCAGACCACCTGCATTTTTCTGATGGTACTTGTGAATGTTGTTGGATAACATTTTCTGTTAATCATCTTCTTCTTTTGGTTTTTCCAGGTTAGGGGTTGCCACAGCGGATCATCTGTCCGCTCATGATTGGCAGTGGAGTTTTTTACAGTGTCGAGTTGCCAGCCCGGTGCCCAGCCTTCCACAGAAGGCACATACACACATGCACACACTCACATCTAAGGCCAATTTAGAGTGTCGAATCCACCTACTGCATGTCTTTGGGATGTGGGAGGAAAGCAGAGCACCCAGAGGAAACCCACGCAACCACAGGGAAGACATGCAGACTCCACAGAGAAGGCACCCCAGCCAAGAATCAAACCAGAGAACCTCTTGCTGTGAGGTGGCAATGCTAACCACTGCACCACCATGGCTAATATGCCAGGTGATTTACAGGTTAGGCACAATGTTTTATATCAGGTGCATTAGGGGGTACTAGTTACCAAAAACTGCTGACCAAAAATTGGCTAACTAAAAACACAATTTCCTGGCACTTGAAAAATATAAGAAAAACACAGGTGTTAACTGAAAGTCACATATCACAGGCTGCATATTTCATGCATCCTGCTACTAATATGTTATACTGGTGAATTAAGTATCTCCATTACAAAAACAAAAGAAATGTGATAATTTGTGGTACCAATAATCTGATATTCTGCTTCTCCTATTTAAAGCACAAACACTGACATTTAGCTAAAATGTTTCTCTGTCTCTGTCCAAACCATTGTCCCCATCACTGACTGCAAACTAATGACACATCTGATATCAGCGTTGGTCTACACTAACTTAAATCCTTCGAGCAATGCACCCAGCTGATTTAGTTTTGTTCCACTACCTTACTTTATCCAATATCTGTAAATATGGCATATGAGGGAACAACAACTTCTTGACATCTAAACATCTTTTCCACAAAATATTCAGCAAATTGTATTTATTTTATTAGTACAAGGGAATCTTCAGCAGTTCACATTTCTGTGGTGACTGCCTTCTCCCAAAAAAGCATACATTATCAGAATTTAATTATGGCTACGCCTAGTGACAATAATCTTTATGCAGTCTAATTTACTGTGCTGGAGACCTTTTTTCTGCCAGTTTATGTTGCATCGTGTAATTGGACACAAAAGCAATGACTGGCTCAATTGCAACACAGTTGTTTCACTTGAAATGTTTTATGTACTTTGACTCATTTTTCTAATGATAGCTTTACTCATGATCCTGTATAATCTCCAATATAAAGTTTGCCAAGAATACCAGAATTTACCATGCCAGATTCTGAGGAAAGAAGGAATAGAGCATGTAGAAAAGAATGGCTTCTATGCCCTTCAGGGAGAATATCAAGGCATGAGAGATTCACTTGAATGAGACCAAAAACAACACTGGGAAGCCTAAAAAGAGTTTCAGACCACAATATTATAAGTATACTAGTAACAAAGGTCCTCTTACTATCACAATATTAGACTGCATGTCATACTGTGGAGCTCCTAGAATAATCCAAGTCCAATTATATCATTCTCCATTGGCCTTTTTAGTGTAAACATTTCTGTTTTCTAAGGAAACTACTGGAACACTGTAATAATAAAAGTCACAGTATATTAGTCTTTAGAGACTTTATTCAGGCATTTTGCTGCGTAGACATAATACAGCTTAAAGGGCATCTGGACTCCACTTAAAATGAAACAGACTCATCTCTGTTAGGCTTATTAACCTTGCCAAGCCAAAGATATCATCCTGTTGATAACATATATCACAATAAGGCACCTTATTTAGGGTACTGACTTGTTAATGTTCTCAATTTTAAGAAAAAAGTTAGATTTGCCCATTCAGACTGACGAGACTACTTGTTATTTGAGTAGCTTAGTCCCTTATATTTCTGGTAACACATTTAAATCATCAGACTGCCCATATTTGAACTTAGATGTACAGCTGAAGACTCACTGCACCAAGACTTACTTTCCTTACCTGCATGGCACCAGTATGCCTTAATATTACCTATACAAAATTCAGATGCAACTACTGAAAAGATCTAAGGAATTCTGCACACTGTGCAAACCCGCTCATAACCCTACGTAACTAGTCCAGCTGGACATGGTCTAACTCTAGTTTTGAGATATTCAGCATTGTTTGTAATCTTTGAAATCTCGCTTGTAAAGTAAGGTGATTATTAACCATTTCATTGTCATTGTTATACTGGTAGCCTGTGAAAGAAATTATAAGCATACTTTTATGACAAAGCATAATAAATTTAAAAACAATCATTAAGAATACTTAACAAACCCCACTCCTGTCCAACTCTCTCTAGCCTTATTACTCCCTATATTCCTAGCAGCACACTGCGCAGCTCAGGCCAACATCTCCTTCAGATCTATAAACCCAAAAAACATTGGGAAACTCCTTTATAACCACTCTGTCAAAAATGCTTGAAATAAACTACCCCAACATATAAGACAAATTTCTAACACTAACTGCTTCAAAAATATCAGTAAAAGACTATTTCACTCTTGGACTTGCCCCTGCACTGACCCAATATAATCTACCTTTATCCCTCCCTTCTTGTATCAACCTCCCCTCCCTTCAATCACTACTTCTCTCATCTAGAATCTTGCACTACAGGACAGGCTATGTAACAACCTCCTCCATCTTCTAAGTGTTTTACAAATTATCACTAAATCTTTGTTAACAAACTGTACAGTGACTAAGTAGAGGTGGACACTTCCTATGCCTACTGCAATCTTCTGTATTCCTATCTCTGAAACTGTTCACTTTTGGATACAATGGATTCCTTATATCTGTAGCATTATGCCTTCTATTGTAAAGAAATGTACTCTAAATCATTGAATAAAATGCAACTGCATTTTGCCTAATATTATACAATTGCTAATTTTTTAATTGTAAAATTCTATGTGCTGAATTTATATGTGAATGCTGCTTTTTGATATTTGTAACTGTTTTTTTAATTTCACTTTATATTATCTACCTTTTTTGGAGCTTTTCTCCTGGGTTATATGCTGAAAACGGGCACCTACCCAGCCAGACTAACTTGGTCAACAAACGTCAAATAAATAAATAAAGAATTGTTGATCATCTATCTAGTCTTTATGTGTATTTTCCTGCTTCTTAACCAAATGTACATGCCTCAGTTCATTGTTCTAATTTTCATTTTTTTTCCTTCATTTGTTTGGGTTTGCTGCTAGTAGTTTTTTGCCATCACTTTTAGGCTTCCTTTTCTTTTCTGAAAACAAAGAATATGTGAAGAAGCCTGTATGAGCATTTATTTTCTAGAATTCAACCTAAAGAATATTTACAAAAAATAGTCTGATCGTTTAGCTCACTTACTATATTTTTGTAAAATTTTTAACCGTTTTAATATAAAATGTAAATGCTACTGCTACCTCTGCTATCTGTATACTCTTGTCATACCTAAAACACAGATAAGTAAACTAACAGATTCTTATGGGGACTTAAAAAATAAGTTGGGTGCCTCTTTGCAAGTCTACTCATGTCTCTGACACCAGTGTAGTTGTAGCCAGCATTACTTTAACCTTTTTATGTGGGGTGATCTAAGAATAAGCATGTAGTCTATGTTTGACAGAGGTGTTATTTCAGGCATTTTAGCATGAGAACATTTGGTGTTATGAAGATGGATCTGGTCATTAGTGTTCCCATCTGCAATCTGTTGAAACCACTTCTTGGGCGCATGAATGTCAGTCAGCAAACAGTTTGCTAGGGAAGGCCCTTCTGAGTGACTTAGTCATCATGATCTTAGCTTTGTTAAACGTGACAGGTGACTCCTTAATGTGGCTTTCTATACCAATTACATTGGCAGATATTATTCAGGAGGTACTGTATCAGGGCTCCCTAACAGAAAGGATCTTCCATGGAGAAAAATAATGAACTCCACAGTGGCAGCATTTCCTAAGAATCACCCAAAATCTGATGCAAAATTTGGTAGTTTAAAAGAAAAAAAAAACATCTTTATTGAATTATCACTTGTGGCATAGACAAACTTAGATTATATAAAAGTAATCAAACCATATAAACATGTTCACATTTTCAAACATTATATGTCACATATATTGTTCTATACAATATAATCAAACTGATATTACATAAATTGTTCAGTTCCGGTCTTCTATTAAACCTCATGCCTCCTACAAAACAATTTTTTTCTGCATGTACTGTTACCACAATTTACATTTTTTATGTAATTTACTCCTGTCCTTTTCTAAAGATCCCAATTTCTATTGTTATCTCTATTACAATATTCACCACTCCAAGTTTGGATGGTTTAGACTTTGATTTCTATTTTCTAGTAATTGCTTTTTTGGCAGTCACCAGAATTAAACTTAACAAGGCCATATTATATCTATGCAATTCAGCTCAAAAAAATCATTAACTTAGTTACACTAGTTGGTTTACCCAATATTCCTGACAGGGTACACCGTAGGGAACTGTTGAAGTCTATTAACTCATTGCACTCTGACGACATATGCTCCTGGGTGCCTCCTTCTTCCCCATTATACCTCCATTTTCCATCTACCGGAGAAAAAATACTTTGGAGTCTGAATGGGGTATTAAAGTACTTATGCAAACACTTTCAGGCAAAAATCTAAGATCTTCTAGATCTTTTTGTATATTTGGGAGCCATACATATATCCTTGCATTGTTTCTTTGTGAATTTCCTATCTAATCTATCTTTTTAATCTTTTCTGATCTCCTCTGACTGATTTATATAGTTATTGTGCAATATTTTATAATTATACATTTCTTAACAGCAACCTCTGTTCTAGATTCACCTAAAAATTTGAACAGTGCAGGTCTTTGTTTTAAGATTCCCCTATCCCTTTCTCTTTGCCTATACTCTGATATCAAATTATCCTTTTTTTAACAACAGCCTCTGTTCTAGATTCAACTAAAACCTCAATCAGTGCAGGTCTTTGTTTTAGGATTCCCCTGTCCCCTTCTCTTTGCCTATATTCTGATATCATTCCCTGACAGGAAATGTAATCTCTAGCCTGCAGTCCAAATGTCTTCATGGCTTCTTCCCATTCTATAACCTTTCCCTCTCTGTGAATCTAAAAGGAGAATTTTGGTGAAAACAAAAAGAGACCAATAAAACTAAAAACAGTTCACGGGGTTTGAGCAGCAAATAGCAAACAAATTGCTTCAACAGTACATAAATTACAGAAATTGTCTTCTGAATAGATTCACTGTAATCCAACACTGAATCTTAAATCAAGTCCATTGCAGTAGCCACAAAAAGACACAGCTGTTGTTACATTAACTTGCAAATGCAATATGTTATAAATCCACCAGTGATGAAATGAAATATACCAACAGATTTATTACTAACACCAACAAAAAATAAAATAAAGTAAAACATGTTTTACTCTGTTATTTTATTTTTGGTGGTGTTAATAATAAAGTTCTGTTTTAATAGACTTTGGATCATTCATTGGTAGATTTTCTTTCATTGCTGGTAGATTTATAACATATCCCATTTGCATGAGAATGTAACAACAGCTAGTGTCTTTTTGTGGCTACTAGATTGGACTTGATTTAAGCTTCAGTCTTGGATTACAGTTAGTCTATTCAGAAGACAATTTCTGTATTATATGTACTATTGAAGCAACCATTCCCTCTCTATTTGTTCTCAATACCTTGGGTACTTTCCTATCTTTCAGCAGTAAATTCCAGCCCGCTCTTGCCTATTATCTGTATTCTTAATCGTAGTTATCCCTAGCGACAGAATTTCCTTTCCCCATTCCCATTTGACTTATATCTTAGTATACTTTCTGCTACTTTTTAAATATAATATACTGTAAGACTGTTGTTATTCTTCTTATCAATCTGCATCCAAAATCCCAGTCTTTCTTTATTTCTTGAATTACTACCCTGCTTCATCATCATCATTTATTTCCACTTTGAATTGTAACTTTCTGCTTGTGTTATAAGAGCCTTAACTGTGTAGGTATAAAATATCCCTTCAAATCAGGTAATCCTAAACCTCCTTGTTCTGTTGGAAGGATCAGCTTATTCCACGAGACTCTTGTCTTCTTAGCTTCCCAGATAAAATCCTTCAACTCTTTATTAATTAAAATCCACAACTTTTCCTCTGGTTGATAAAAATATACCTGACCTGTATTTAAAACTAAAGGGACTAAGAGCGTGTTTACTGCTTGTATCTTGCTATCTATATCTATAGGCAAGAGTTTCAAGTTTCTCTGTGTTTGTATTTTATTTAATCTCCTCCAACATATCCTTACTACCATAAAAGAATCCTTTTCAACCCATACTTCTAAATACTTCACTATATCATGTACCCATAAATATGGGTAATGCTGAACCAATTCAACAAATTTATGTGTGTGTACATAGTTTGCAATGACAGCCTTTGTTTTATTCTCATTAATTTTATACCCCCCCCCAATAAAACAAAACTCTCTCAGAATGTTCCATGACACTGACATGTCCTTTTCTGGTTCTATCAGGTACAAAATAATATCCATGAATAAATCCAACTTTTCTTAAACAGCATACAATTATATCCTTTAATTTCTGAGTTATTTATTGTTTTTTGACGAAGGTTCTAAGCATAATGAAAATAATGAAGGGGCAAGAGGACACCCTTGCCTGGGTCCTCAGTTCAGACACAACTAATCAGAGGGGAACCCCCTTATTTTCATTTTTACCTCCAATCCCTCATATACCCTCCTAATTAACCTTAATATTGGATAAAAAAAATAAAAAAGATTCCATTGCTCTAATCATAAAATCTAAGCTTACTCTGTCAAATGCTTTCTCATTCTACTGAATATCTTTCCTGAAATACTTTATTTTCAAATTCATATGTTCATTTTTTCCAAATGTGTCTCCTGTAGCACCACTATTTGTACTCTGTATTGCTTAATAAAATGATTCATTCCTTTTTGTCTATACCTGCAAGACCATTCACATTCCAAGATAATATGGAAAGTGTCATCATTATGATAGGAAATCATTATTCCCCTTATTTTATATGATATTTTTTTACATGTCTGATTCCGGCTTTTGTGTAATATGCACCTTTTTTCTTATCATAAACATGAGACCTATGTCATATGTTACAAGACATTTTGTTTTAATGAATACCCTCAAAACAAAAAAAACTAACTCTTACATAACACCCCCATAGCCTGTTAACACAAACATGTAAATATATGTACATCTTCAAATAATAAAGTTTAATTCTTCTAATAGGAACAATTGTCCCAAACAGGCAGCTGAAAATATAGACCTTAATTAACCTGAAATTGAGGTTATCCATTCTAAGACTCATGTTATTGCCTGTGCTTCTACGTACACTAATTGGTGCCTGTTATTTTTATTCCCCTCCCAGATGTGAAAAACAACTTGCATGCTTTCAGAAAACATTAACTTTTAGCCTTAAAACAGTGTTATGGCTTTTTTATTGTATTATCAGCCTGTCTCTATGGAAACATAAATGAAAAAATACAGTCCTCAGCTGCAGGCTTCTAAAAACAAGCTGAAACATTTACTGCTAAATAAAACCTTTTCATTATATTCTGCATTTTTTTATTTACCTTTTCCACTTACAACCTGCCCTTAGATTAAGCTAAAGGGTCTTAATCCAGACATTCAACTATCAAAAGTAAGATAAAATCAGCTCTGCATATAGTACAATCTGTATACTTTTTTGCACAACACCCCTCACCACAAAAACCCAAGATTACAGCCTGTTAAATTAAGCTTGCTATTGTCTAGCCTTTTTCCTTATTTTACATTGTAATGCCTACATTTCTTAATATTAAAAAGAAGAAAAAGGCATCTATTTACTTTAGTATCTTTATCACATACAAGAACAATTACAAATGCTTTATTATAAAACATGCAAATTCTATCATGAAAAGTTTCATAAAATACTGTTAAGAACAGAAATTGTTTTACTTTCAGTTCCCTTTTTCCTTCCTCTTCTCCTGCCCTCAGTGTCCTTCCAAACATTACTGACATGAAGTGAGGCAAATGCCTTTCAGTTCCCCACACATTTAATAAAGTAAACAAAAGTCCACTCTTTCCACTTGTTCTTATGCAACCATATTTCCCAGATGTGATTGATGTTTTGAATTCTCACATTTATTCATGAATTTCTACATTGATAGTCTTATTCCTGTTCATCTCCAATGCTGAACTTCAGATTCTGGTTTAATTCCAAGGTACTCCCAATTTGTCTAGTCAATTCATGTGTTTTTCTCTGTCTCTTAAGCATTTTCTTTTGGACTAGTGGAAAAGGTTTGACTGTCAAAGTATCTTCATGTGCTTTATAAAGAATGAGAAGTGGAGTCCACTTCTGCTTCATGGCTCACTTTTTATCCAACAAGCATTTGTATTTCCTTCTTAGCCTGTTCTGCAATAAAACATGAATTTGATCCCAGAGGAAAGAAAATTCTGAAGGCAGTTGGATACAGCAGCTTGAATCTCAGACCTGCCTCTCAATATTCCCTGATTGATGGAAAAAATGTCTCAGCTGCTTGGTGTACAGTGAATAATCATTTTCACAAGCACTCTGCTGTCTCCAGCTTTTAGTACTTTGCTCGTTTGCCACAAAGTTCTCAGGATAAACTCTTTCTGCTGGCAGATTTGTATCTTTACTAATACAGGTCTTGGCTGCTTTCTCATGGCTAGATTTGGAGCATACACACAGTGTGCCCTTTCAATTAACAGTTCCTGCTGTGGAATACCAGTCCAGTTGCTTATTTGTGCCTTCAAAAAATTTATACGGTCTGTTTCTTCTAGTTTTTTTAGTACTGGAGAAGATCTCAGATTTTCTCTATGTGCTCTGTCCTGTAATTCTACCATCTACATCTCTTCTCAAACAGTCTGTTACTCAGTCAGCCTTTTCTTCATTTCAACCTCTGATTTATACAGTTTTTATCAGCCATGTATTGCACCAAAGCTGGAGCTTGAACTGCTTTTTGCTGTACAGCTGCAGGATTCTTTCCAGTCAGTGTTTTCTCTTCACCTTTTCTACTTGTTTTTTTTTTCAGGATCTCTTAGTTTCTTATTTCCTGCCATCCAGGCAGTACAATTACTAGCTATTAACTGAATTCACTAAAAGCGGCAGAGTTTTTGGTGCTTGTCTTTCATTTTTTTTTAGCACTGTGAGAGCTGAAGTTAAGCTGTTGATCAGTGTACAGCCATCATGGAAAGTCCAAGGCTGCAGTATTTTATATAACACAAGTGAATACTAATATCTTCATTTAAATAGCCTTGGACACTGCTATACTTTTGGTGGTCATATACACTTTCTAACCATTCATTCCATCAGATTGGCTTACTGTCTGTCAGTTGCTTATGCTGCTGATACTACTGCAACTGTGAATGCCATCTGCTTCCATTTTTTACCTAATTTTTTCACCCCAAGACATTAATAGATTAACAATGTTTGTCACTGTAACTGTTATCTGTAAACATGATTTACTCCTATGAATGTGGATGCTGATATTGCCATGTAAAACCAGGGCTATCAGCCCAGTCTGTCATAGCACTCTGCTTTGCATGTTTTCTTTATTTCAGAAAATATTCTTTACTGTTGCTAACATCAAGAACACTTCAAGTTAGGTATTAAACTATGGAAAAGGTCATTACTATGCTTATGAAAACATTGTCCTGATCATTATTGCTCTTTTATTGGCCATTTTTCTCTATACTGAAAAAGAGCACTAATGGAGAGCAGTTGAGTCCTTACTCCCTGAAGCTAGCAGGACAAATGGCAACCTCACAATCAAACAATGAAACAAAACAAATAATAATATGCCTCTGCAGCATCTTCTATGTTTTTGTTATTCGGGATTAATCCTCATGCCCTGTAGGTAATATGCCAGTCACAAGGTTGTAACACTTAGGTTATATTTGTTTGGTACAACTTCAGGAAATAGTGATTTTAGTCTACTACATTTGGCAAACCATGACTTGGTTAATTTATTGACAGCATAATGATTTGCACCCCTCTGTATAATAGTTATGATCATCTTGCATATACAAATATGTAGTTACAGAAAGCACAGCTGAAAAAGTGATACAAGACTTGTATTGCTTTAGTAACGTTTGTTGCCCAGGTATTGAAATCCCCATGTAAATGTAACCTAGATGTCCCATCATCAATTAGTAACCCGGGTGCTGGAAGAGCTCATCAGGGATGGTATCAGTAAGATGCTCTATTCAGCTCATTAATTTTTTGGTGGAGTCAACCCATTCCTCTGCAATACTGACATCTGGGGTTACTGCAAGGCAACAAGGGCTGAGTTATGTGCGCCTACCAAACAGATCATCTATGTCCTGCAGTCTGGATAAAGATCACACATGAAAGTGTTCATGTACCAGCAAGTCTACATTGTAGGAGCAAACACGTCAAACTGCTGTGTAAAAATCACAGAGTTAGTGTAAGCACCAATACTTTTTGTTGCTGCCTAGATATTATTTTCTTTTTTCATAGGTAAGTAATAGGCTAGCTGCCCTTGTAGACCATTTTAAGCCAAGCTACTTTCCTTTAGTTTCAGTCACACTTTATACCTCTCACCTGTGAGATAAACACCTTAATCATTATGCCAATTCCCAACACTTTTAAAGATCTTTATTAAGTTAACACTTAAAACATAGGCACACATACATTAATAGAAAAGAAAACATATTAACATGTTTTCCGTTTTCGTACATTACATATATTTTCTTTCACTATAACTGATGCTCAGTCCTGCATTATATAAATTGCTCAGTTCTTGCCTTCCCCTTAAACCTCACTCCTCCTCCTGAACATTATTCTGCATGTACTGTGCCCACGAATTTCACTCATTTTTATGTAATTTGCTCCTTCTCCATTCTAAATATCCATCTTCCAATTCTTTTACCTATTTTGCAATACTCAGTACTTCAGATACTATTGATTCAGATTTTGATTTCCATTTTCTAATAATTGCCTTTTTGGCAACACATAGAATTAAATTTAATAATGCCTTAGTATGTCTGGGGATTGAAAAAGATTTGGCTAATTTACAAGATGCCTGAGGTGGGGGTGGGGTGCTGCCCATCTCTGACAAAAGAGCTAGAACTGTGAACCGTTAGCCATCTATTTCCAGGAAGATACATACTTGCATTTGGTGATATCACCAGGGACTAAGCCAGTTGCTGAAGTCATGTATCTTTTGTTCACATTGTGACAGTGTCACTCTTGATGAAGGTAGGATGCTAGTCAAATCCAGTTTGTGAACACTGTCAGATACGTACTTGGTGACCTCCATCATATCTGTTTATGTAATCCAAGGATAGGTATCTCAAGTCATTTACCCCCTTGTGGACAACAAACATGTTTATGTGTATGAGAGGTAAAGGGAATTGAGGACCTTACTAACCTGTCGTAAACTGGTATCTAACAGACAGCGCATCATCACTACCCTTTCTTACACAACCTGATAAAGAATACATCTGTGTGTCTCACTATGGGGCCACCTATGGCTAGAACATTACCCTGTGTAGTGGCTGTACTGTATTGCCTTGAGGTATTTGTTGTACCATTTTGGCAATCCCTCTTTATATGATATGATACTACATATACATCTAGTGTAGCGTATTTGTTCTGCTATGAAATTTCTGTGCCTAAACTGTGCCTTAGAAATGTTGTGAGTGAGTTTATTATTTGGTGGTATGTACTGACAATTTGTTTTGATTAGAGGCTAGTCATCAGTTTTACCAAGGGTCCACATCACTCATGTGTACATTTAGTGAGTAATGGTTGTAGTAGTGTGTCAATAAACATCAGTAGCAGCCGGTGACTTCAAATCAAAGGGGGGGCTGAAGGAGACTGCTAAATAGGTGGTGTCAATGGGAAGGGGTGCGGCCAACTAGAAAGGGGAGGAGCTATGCTCAAAACCACAAAAACTAACTAAATACACTGCCCTGGGTGCCAAACCATTATTATGAGAGTCCAATTAAGACAAAATGAAGTGTAGAAGAATAATAATATTTCAATGCATTGGCTGCATGACAGCTTACTTAATATCTAGATGGAAAGAAAAAGGTTGTGAGGCATGAAAAAATAAATTACTTTTTTAAATACATTAGTGGAATGCCAGTCAAAATCAAGTATAAGAAAAACAAGCAGCACTCAACTCAAACCACTTCTTGCACTGCAGTTCTAATTATAATTTATATTCAGCTTTATTAAAGTACCAAGTAACATGCTGAAAGTAGAAATCTCTGATGCCCCCACTTATAAAAATGTTTCTTATCCAAAAAAAGACCTTCTGCCAGACAACTATCTACTTGTTTCAGGGGAAAACATGATCAAAGTAAAAAATGAAAAGCAAACAAGAAATAAGCTCAAGATACATTGCTTAAAAGGATTACTGTACAGGTTATGGACCACACGACTGGTATTCTGTTTAGTTTACGGGTAAAGCCTGCAGAGATGACTGGAAGTCTCCAAGTGTAATGAGCTTCTTAAAATAATGTAATCCTGTCCTTTATTACAAATACTGTCATATGCATTTCAATATCCAAGACTTATACATTATCTAGTTAAGTATTCTCTACATGGCAACAACAGAAAGGCTTTCATTGTTGGCAGTACCTTAACAGTATGCTTATTAAAGCTTACTTGCATCTTACAATCTCAGCCAAGCTTACCTGATGGTCATTAAAGTATTGCTACTTAAACACAGAGCAACAGGCACTTTGAGTAATAAGCCTAAATCAACGGTACAAAAAATATGACTGAAACCAGACCATTCTGCAAAAATCAAGGACAGATGAAAAGCCACTCTAGTACTTGTGTCTACCTTGGATGGGGGGGGAGATACTCTGCACATTTACACTGCATAACTACTCCTTGCCTTGCTTCGACACATCCAGAGGCACTACATGGGGGAGTGAGGTGCATCAAGTATGTCACAATTTGAAATGTCTCTGGCTGACTGTGATGGCCCTGACACATTTGTCATACCTCTCAACCTCAGAGCAAGAAATCTGGACAAAGCCATACAAAGAAGTGGGACAAAGGCCCAAAAATAAGGACAATTTTTAAAATATTGCTCTTATAAACTTAGAATTTTCTGAATGGTATAAAATCTGAAACTCAAATGTCTGTCATTATTTTCTAACTTCAGTCTTTAATGATTTGTCACTAATTTGCCAAATAAAACCACAATTTTATGAAAAATGGACCAAAAATGTGATGTAAAAATAGAAAATAGCCACACAATACAGCTGGGAACCTGTCAAAGAAGGGACACTTTAATATTAGTACTGCTAACTTGAGCAGATGACAAAATAAAAGAATCTACATGCATTTCTGAAATAAAAGTAATTTATAACTCTGATCATTACAGTTATTTCTTAATTGTAAACCCTCCATGTTTTCTTCCAAAATTGCTATTTTGCAGAGGGATTATTAGGGGGACGAGCAACATTTTGAGCCAAAATCAGGGACCATTGAGAGGTTTGGCTATGCCTAATTCTATAAAGCAATTTATTTGCATGTACCTCTCAACCTGTTAATGCAATAAATCTGGACAAGCCCAAATATATTGGGGGAATAATATAAACAGTACTAAAAATTGCTCTTGTATAAATTGAGACAGTTGATAGAACAACAGGTCTTACTTTAGCATGCATTTTTCTGAAGGTTATGAAGTCTGAAACTCAGTGTGTCATTATTTAGTGACTTAATTCATAAATGATTTGCCAGAAAACCACAAGTTTTATGAGGAACAAACCAAAAATAAGAAGCAAAAATCAATTTATTCTTTGAAAATCTGGACAGTTGGGAGGTATAGTTCAGCTGGGGCTGTCTTTAAGTTTGCTGCCCTTCCCCCTCACAAAATCATGGTCGAATGGAGCCTCCCCCTGCAGCCATTCCAATGATCCATTACTTGGCTATTTCACTCCATTTACCATAAACACTAATGTGCATACTGATTTACTTCTATGATGATTTGGACTTCATTTGAAAGTTTTATTTTGCATTTTACAGCACAAACACCAAGACATCTGCTAAACAAACTTAGCATTAAAACTTCTCTGGCCTGGAAACTCACATTCATTGAAACAGCATTGAACCCCACATTCAAAGATAATACATTTTACCAGTGGCAGATAAAAATTAATTCTGGGCTGTTTTCAAATCATAGGCCCCTTGCATATGAAACATACATGTGCTCTGTGATACACCTTCCTATTGTTTTGAACATTTTTCCAGTAAACAATGAAACAAAACGCATGCACCTATAATGACAAAACTGCCCAATTCAGAACATCTTTCCAGTAAACAATGAAACAAAATGCATGCACCCATAATGACAAAACTGCCCAGTTCAGAACATTTCCATCATAAGTCTACTCAAATTTCTACAGTCCACCATTATCAGTAAATATGCACAATTCTACAGTCCGCCATTCTCAGTAAATATGCACAATTTTACAGTCCACCATTATCAAATATGCACACCATTATCAGTAAATATGCACAATCTCTGAAGAAGTAAAAAAGTCATCTAAATAATTCCACATTAAATAAATCTATTGCATTAAAAATGATAAGCTAGTAATATTGCAATAGGAAATGGATGGCAAACTGATAACAGGCTCATAATTAGCATCTTAACTTTTTCAGTACAGCAGCATTCACCCCTTGTGGGAGTAGAACCAACAACCTTCTGCATCAAAAGCAAGTACATAACCTGTTGTGCTATTAACAATGCAAGCTGACTTAGCATAAGCAGCACTAAACTTCTCTTCCCCTGCAGCTCTCAGCTCCTTGTAAAATCTACTCAATACTCAACTGCATCTCAACTTTGCAGCACAAGAAATCTGGAAAAAGCCAAATTTATTGGGGTCAAAGGCCAAAAACCAGGGACATATTAAACATTGCTTGTATAATCTTGGAAAGTTGCTAGAATAAAATGCTGTGTTACCACCATACATTTTACTGCCAAAGTCCCTGTGCAAAAGAGTCAGAGCAACATACCACTATGCCAAATCAGCTGCTTTGTGAAAGAAAAATGCTGTGTTACCACCATACATTTTACTACCAATGTCCCTGTGCAAAACAGTCAGAGCAACATACCACTATGCCAAATCAGCTGCTTTGTGAAAGAGAGGAAGACTGAAACTTAAATGGCTATCATTTAATGAATTCAGTTCTCACCATAGCTGTCAACCTCTTAGCACAAAACACCTGGACAAACCCAGTAATGAGGAAATACAGCCCTCAAAACATATTTAGTGAATTGAGTTCTTGCCATAGCTGTCAACCTTAGCACAAAAAACCTGGACAAAGCCAATAATGGGGTAATACAGTCCCAAAAATAAGGACAAATTTCAAATATTTATCTTATAAACTTACAAAATTGCTAGAATAAAAGGTTGTGTTGCTATGTATTTTCTGAAGAATATGAAGTCTGAAATTCAAATGCCTGTCAATTTTACTTCTGAAGGAATGGAACAAAAACAATTTTCAGCAGAGTCCCAGGGAGAAATACTGCAGACACATGTCTTTGTAAAATGGCAGGACACCAGAGCAAATCCACACAAACATGAGATGAAGACTCCACACAGAAGGCACCCCAGCCACGAATCAAACCAGAAAACCTATAGTTGTAAGGCAACAATGCTACCACTGCTCCATCAGATATGTAAGAAATTAAACATTCAGAAACCCGAAGTCTGAAATTCAAATGCCTGGCAATTTTATTTAACATTTGTTAATCAGGACAATCTAACTTGGAACAAAAAAACTATTTTCAGCAGAGGCCCAGGAAGAAATAATGCAGACATGTCTTTGTAAGTAACATAGGAAGACACAAAAGCAAACCCACACAAACACAGGGAGAAGATGCAGACCCAACACAGAAGGCACCCCAGCAAAGAATCAAACCTGAAAACCTTCAGCTGTGAGGCAACAATGCTACTACTGCACCATCAAATATCAAGCATTGCAACATTTAGAAACCACAGATATTATGAGGAACAGATCAGATCAAATATGAGGCAAAAATCTGCATTTTTTTTATAAATGGTGGTGGGTAGGGAATTCAGGTCCTTAACACCTGCATACAAGGTACAGGGTTCAAGCCTGGGTATCTCTACCCAAACCACCATTTGTTCTCTCTAGCCACCAGTATATAGTAACTGGGGCATTACACACACATGCACACACACACACACACACACACACACTGTAATGGGAAACCTCGGTTATGGTGAGGAGAGGTTTTAAGCTAGGTGAGACAGGAGTGGGACAGGGGAGCCAAAGGTTCAATGGACTGTTGGAAAGGTTAGATGCTTCAATTAGCATTGGTCAAAAATGCTCAGGCTAGGTTGGGTCAAAAGCATGTAGTCTGTGATTCCAGTTATCCAGCGGTGATTCACAGGGGTGTGCTGAGTCTGCATTCTGGATCATCGCCCTTGTGGAATTAATTGCGATTGCCAGATGTTGAGAGAACTAAGGAGGATAACAGGATATGTTGCAATAACAGAATATGAACATTTCTATTGGTACAAGGTGAGTGCTGGGTGTGGGTAGGAGAACTGTCTTCAGCATATTATTTATTTCTTTTTTTTGGGACATAAAGTAAGGATTTTGGTCAGATGTTTGTCTTCTGGAGCACTTTGTCTAACAGAGTGTGGTAAGGGTCTGTTAAATGTGCAGTCAGTGAGTTGGTTCCAATGACACAGAGGTTAAGCCTTGAGAATGGAACAGATGAGCCAGGACTGAGTACTGGACCCTGCACCAGAGTGGGAGGCCATATAATGTATGAGTGAATAACTGAATGCTGGCTCTCCTATTTTGGCAGGAAGGAACAAATGGGATTTCCCAATGGGAAGAGGGGCCTCTAATGAAATCCAAGAAGTTAATCCTAGGTGGATACATTTTTGGCCAGCATGGGTCATAGCGACATGTCCACATAGGAACATTTGGTTTGACATTACAGACACTGTATGTTCTGCATGCAGGGATAGTTTGTCAAAAAGATGCAGTGTGCAAGGAACAAAATCCAGACCAATTATAAATGGCAGCAAGACAACATCTAACTCCCATCTCACACCTCCTGGATATAAGATGAAGTCCACACACACACACACACACAGACACACACACACAGACACACAGACACACACACACACACACACACAGACACACACACACACACACACACACACACACACACACACACACACACACACACACACACACACACACACACACACACACACACACACACACACCTCCCTTCAGCGACCTCCTACCAGCCCATGTAATCCAGTGATCAGCGACCTCCTACCAGCCAGCCCAAGTAATCCAGCGATCAGTGACCTCCTACCAGCTAGCCCAGGTAATCCATCGAATGAACACACCCGCCCGGTACTAAAATCCAGCAATCAACTCCTTCAGCGACCTCCTACCAGCCCAAGTAATCCACCGAATGAAATCCAGCGATCAGCGACCCCTGCAACCGAACGAACACATGAAGCAATCCACACACACCCTTTGCTCCTTCACCTACCAGCCCAGCGACCGAAGCAACCTGTTTCCACCCATGAAGCCCACGCACTGAAAGTCTCGCAAGTCCCGCGAGAGCAGCTCAGTCCTCTCATTGGTTCTGACTGCGGCTGAAGCAGTCTGGAGCTCTTCTGTGCAGTGCAGTCATCACCGCACAGAATCCTGGTATCTCACAGCAATGATTGCTGGGTACCTGTTTATCCCTATCCGGACTGCTGGTAAGGCAGTCTGGAGGAGGGGATCGGGGCTCGTGAATTTTTTGTTTTACAGATTTTTTTTGTTTTTTTTTAGGTGGGAGGGCTGTAGTCCGGCAGTCCGATAGGACGAGCCGCCCCTGGTAAACATGAGGCAGTTTATATATGCTCCACTGTGTATATTGCTATCAGGCTGTCAATAGAAGGTACAAAAGTAGATTCTGGTTGCACAATTCCAGCAGCTGGTAGTAACCAAAGAAGATACTATTAGGGTCTAATTGGTATGTATATTCTTAAACATTGATTAATTGGAAGATCCTAGAAGGCAATTATTTTACTCAGGACCAATTTGAACTGCAGGTATTTATTGATATTTACTTGTTTTTTTTTCAATTTCCTTCTAGCAGCAACAAGCTAAACAGTACTGACAAGTCTTGACTATGAGACTATAAGGATATGATTTGGACAGGGTGTTTCCATACTCTGGGGAGGGAATAGGCTACTTTTGCACTTATGTAGGGAGGATGTAGGTTGCAGCTCAAAGAAATATGATTATACTGGGTTAAGCAATTGTAGGGAGTGAACAACTGTGTAGCTATAAGCGATAATTATAAAAGATGTTAGGAATAGTTAAGGGATGCATGTATAGTCCAGATTTGACATGGATCCCTTGCGACCTGTGGAGTGTATTGTGCTCTGCCACTGTGCAATGTGTCGAAGAGCGCAGTACAACCAGATGGACTGCAATGGCACATAGAGCAAGGCAATACTTCAGAATGCAGTTTGCTTAAGCAGCCAGTACTACTGATCTAAACATAATGACTTTCACAAAGCACCATTTAGTGCAGCACTATAGTTAACCAAACAAACGCAACAGCATAAGCTACTCATAAAAATAAATAAATAAAGCCACTTCCCTTTATGTTGTTGTGGAGCATGTAAGGAAAAGGTCAAATCCAGTGAACAAACCAACAGCAGTATGTTGTACCACTCAAAGCAGCCCAAATAAATTGAACTGTTTTCATTGAACCGTTATGGATCCTAGACACAAGTTATACAGCTTATCCCACAATTCAGCTTAGTGTAATAGGGATGCTGCCCATTATTATTTATGTAGCAACTATACAGCATGAGTTCAGAAAATAATCATGCCATGCTGGATGCTATGTGCCAGATGGCGTCAAGGTTAGCTCTGCTTGTTAGCAGACTATTACAAATGGCTTGCAAAAATGCCCTCACTGGTTGGCATTCATGCCATTGTGGGATGTTCCTCATCAGAACAGTTGCTCCTATATGCAAAGTACCTGACAAATGATATTTTTGAATTGTGCATAATGTTATTAATGGTACCTTAGAAACAGATAAATTTTTAGTACTGACTTGAATATAAGTGTAATTAGTACCTTCCTATTTAAAGTACTTCCTTAGCATAGGATCAATTCAGTTGCACCGTTACTGCCATGGGAAAGCTTTAGCATGAATCTAGTGATCCTTAATCCATCAGGACCATTAAGATGTTACTCACTCATCACACAGCTGCAGAAAAAAGCAGCTTTTTTCTGACACCTCCAAACTGAGATGTCTGCTTAGCTTTTCTTTGTTAAATGCTTAGTCTGCATACAGTGTCTGCATGTCTAGATGTGAAATTTAATTGGCCTTCAATTCAGCCATTCATTAGTCACACCTGCCCTGCCTGTAGCAGTTGCTTCTGATCTCCTTATTATGTTACTCACATCATTTCTTATGCTTTCAGATAATGTATTCTTTGGCAACCTACCACAAGCTTTCATTGCATTTATTATAGTCATGTCATTTCCTTTTATCTTTGTGTTCCTATAAAAAGTTCAGTGTCTTAGATGCATTGCAAGTGTTTTTGCAAATGTCATCAAAGCAATGTTCTGTAACTTTGTGGCTCAATTTTAAACATGTTAATGTAATGAAAATATTTTGGATTATTATTTGTCAATATTTGTCTTACTGTTTTATGATGTATGATGTATTCTAATAAAGTAAGGAAGATTCATTAAATGAAAGTATTAAGTTACTTACCTTTCATACCATATACTAAATTTTGAATATATGGCATGAAAATCCAGGTCGCTGAAATCAAACTTGTTTGTAGTTCAGAAAGAAATGCATTTACTAATAAAAGTTTAAGTGGCCTTTTACCAGTGTAAAACCAGTTAACACAAGTGAAAATTACCTCAATCAAGTGTCTGCTTCCTGCATCTCTTACATTAAATGCTTATTTAAACACTACAGAGGCAGGTTTATATATGGTAGCTATCTGGGTATTCCCTGAAGTCTGCAAAAAAGTTCTAATGTGACTGTTATGCAACTAGAGATAACAGGACTTTTTCTTTTTAAAACCTTCAATCAATGTGGTCAGCGTGACTCACACAGCTAGTCTTTGCTGATAACCTTTAAAAGGATTCACTGCACATTTAGATGTCATAATTTCTTAAGACAGAGATGTAAAAAGATTGGTTCTTTCTGTGACAAAGTTTGCATTTCAGTATTTCACATTTTTTTTCTGAAACCTCTGTAATTGCAAACAAAATAAATAAAAGTAGTTATTAAACAAAGTTTTAACTGGCAGGAATATAAATTAATTTCACTTATATTGGGGGACACAATTATGGTAAATCACAAATATGAAAAAAAACTTCAAATTATTATAAAACAAAGTAGATGAAAACACTTTTCAGGCGATGCCCAGTGCTACAATGCAGTCCTGAACTCATACAACCTGGTGATGTATGTGGAGTTTACTATATCTCTTAGCATGGATTTAAGGCCAGTAGCACATATTTGTCCTGTGCCCTGTCTCCTTAATGTGGGGACTGCAGTATGATAAAGTGAACCACAACCTCCCTGATGGAGCTGCACCAGTCATGTGGTCAAGTACTTTGTAAAAAGGAGCAAAAACAGCTGTTGAAAATACAGTTTTGCAGTTGCATGTGTTCAGGGCATTTCTCTGCAGTTTTGCACGCTCCCTCCTTCATTACACAACAGAAGGCATTCCCACAGTAAAACAATTTCACTGAAAGTTGTTCTGCAAAGGAATATGAGAAAAAAATATTTTAAGGTTGTTTAATTACAATAATTTAAACAATCATGTATCCATAAAGTATCAGTGTAAATCATCAGTTCACTAGTTCTGATAACAACATAATAGGTGGTCAAGAAACAATGCAAATATAAAAGAACATAATTGTCCTGCAGTGTCTTCTGCCACCTCCCATAATCTATTTTTCAATTCTGTTAGACCTTGTGCATCTTTGTAACCATTCTATAATATGGGTAGCATGACAGAATGCTTCATAATCTATCAAAGTTCTCTATCACCACTGTTAGAAATGTACAAGGATATTGTATATCCAGTTATATATTTTTAAATGTAAAAAACAGTACCTAGTAATGATTATTTATACTGTTATTTGGGTATGGAGTTCTTCCCAGGCATCCACTGAATATGGATCATTTTATGCCCAGTTGGTCTTTCCCAATAAATATTATAAAACATACACTCATAAAATATAAACACCATTCTGCTAACATTTTCATACAGATTGTGATTATATTTATGAGTGATTTTTTATCAAAACTGAGAGAATGTATAATGTTACTCTTCAAACTTTAAATTGTTAAAATGCAAAAATTCAAATTGCTACAACACTGTGAATAGTTATTATAATATAAATACTATAACTTACTACTTGTGCATTTATGTCATTCCTTCTTGAAGATATTCTTAGCAAAACTAGCTATGAAGGTACTATACAGAAGAAAAAGTAATAAATTCATAACAATCTTACAACTTGTATATTTCTGTTGGAATTAAAATGTTAATACTGTAAATAAGGGAAAATCCTGAACCATGAGTAAAGAGCCCATTTAAATATGTTTTTAATTTGACGAGATCAGTTATATGATTCCACTATCTTAGTAGAACTTATGCTGCATTTCACATTAAAACTAATCTCTGACCTTGTATGGAAACACCCTAGACAATTGAGATATTGTGTTCCAGCTCAAAAGAATCAGTTTCACAGTTACAGGCATTTGCTTACCCAATATTCCTACCAGAGTACTCGGGTAGTGAATTTTTTAAATCTGCCAACTCATTACACTCCCAAAAACTTGCTCCCAGTTACCTCATTATTCATCAAGCCTCCAAAATTTGCTAACTACCTGAGGAAAATTGTTTTATGTCTACTTGGGATTAAATGTTGGTTACAATGGAAGAGCTGGTTATCAATGTACTAGAGGAGTAATATATATTTAGGCTGGCTTTTCAGAAATCCCAATAGATGGTAGGGTTTCTGGCATTTTGCACTGAAACTTTATGGTGCTAGCCATTGCAATATATTCAAATTTCACAACTGATGGGGCAACTACAAACATAATGGTGCTCTTTATGTGAGGACCAGGTTCAACAAGTTTGGACCCCTGTTAGGAATTTGCTATTTCATCTAGAGAGCCTGTATTTATGAATTCTTAAAAAAAATCATACTTATCTGCAGTAGTGGTAAACATTGTTCCAGTGCTGTGTAAACACACCCTCTGTGCCAGGTTACAAAGTTTCAATGATAATGCAGATGTCTGTTTCTTTTAAGGTCAGAATGTCTTCTAGGTGGGGCAGTTTCATTTTGGCTCCTAGTACTGAGCAGAACTACTTTTAATGCTGTTGTGATTATTAGATTGAATAAATGAGCATTGTCTAAAAAAGGCACTGGGCTTACAGCAAACTACTGTCTCTTTGCTCAACACCAATAAAGACAGACATCATTCTGCCATTTTGACTAGAAGTTATTGACATATGTGAAAAGTCATTATAATATTATTATGAATTTGTCACTATGTAACCCCCCACTATGATCATGTGAAAGGGGGTCTCCCTTTGGTCTCATTGCCCCATTTTGGGCACTATGGTCTTTTTTCTACTAGTTCCTAATCCCCTGTGTCAAGAACAGAAAGAGGGAGGGAGGAGAAACTTCTTTGCTTTGCCTAATTAAAGAGATCAGGCTACCAAGATTTAGGGTATATATATATATATATATATATATATATATATATATATATATATATATATATATATATATATATATATATATATATATATATATATATATAGTCTGTACTACCTATCTACCTCTTTTTGTTCTTTTTTACATACATACATACAAATGTTTCAAGCACGGGCATTAAAGCCCTTCTAGCTTGCCAATATGCCAAAACACTTGTTGCCATAATAAATGTCCAGGCTGTTCTTAAAAATATTTAAATTAGTACTTGCTTTAATGTAATTAGGTAGTCTGTTCCAAGCATCAGCTACACTGTCAGAGAACCAATTAGTACACTCCTCATTCCTATAGAATTTTCTACATAGGTTATCTGATGACTCTCTAGTACTTTTTGATAACCCCAAACATTCCCAGAGGTAGTTGTCCCTAAATGCCCTATATAACTGAATAAGATCTCCTCTTAAATATCTGTAAGATACACTGTACAAGTTTGGATATTTTAGTCTTTCTTAATAACTTAGATTTTCACATCCATGGATGCCCTTAGTATATTTCCATGGTACTCTTTCCAATTTATTCATGCGTGTTTTCCTATAGGGTTTCCATATTGTTATTCCATACTCAAGTTTGGGTCTAATGTAACTAACAAACAATGACTTCATTATGTTTTATTTCCTAGACTTTATAAATCTTTTTATACAACCCATAGTACTATAACTATCATTAGCCAATTGGTTGATATGATTAGAAAAACTCATAGCTGAATCTACCCATATACCCAGGTCCTTAAATGAGTCTACACTTTCAATCACTGTGTGCTATTTTAAATATTCACCTTTCAGTTTATGTCTTCCAAATCTCATATGCTTAGTTTTTGATGTATTTTTCAACATATTATTCTCCTGTGTCCAAATGGTCAATTTAGTCAAATTATTTTGCAGACATGCCTTATCTGTAATACTTGTAATCAGTTTACCCAATTTCAGGTCATCAGCATATAGACTGTAGAACACCTCAGATGAAAAAGTAAGGTCTGAAAGATACAATCTAAACAAGTAAGGGCCTAGTACAGAGCCCTGTGGGACACCTTGACTGTAACTAAGGATTTCACCTGTCCAGTTGGTGTGTGATACTTGCCATGTCCTATTTGTAAGTCATGCAGCTATCCATCTTATCAACAGTGCATCAATACCTAGTTGTACTAATTTATTAATCAGTGTTTTGTGCATGACTCTGTCAAATGTTGAAGTTAAATCTATATAAGTCACATCACAGCACAATTTTTCATTCATAGCTGTTATTATATTATTATAGAACATCATGTTACAGGTGGTACTAGATCTATTTTCAACATATGCATGCTGATATATGGTTTCAAGTCCAACCTATCCAGTTCTGGCAATAACTTATCCAGTATTACCTTCTCCATTATTTTGCAACAACATGAAAGTAGGCTTAAGGGTCAATATGACTCTGGGTTTGTCCTACTCCCCCTTCCATTAAAGACAGGTTTAATAAGTGCATGTCTCCAATCTTGAGGAATCGCCCCATATTTATATGACCTAGTGAATAATAGATGTGATGGCAGTGTAAGCTCTTGCTTAAGTGTCTTAAGGTCATTGTTACTCTGTCTCTGTCCTGCACTTTGTTTGGATCCAGTTTGCACAGTTCTTTTTCAATATAATCTAATTTGATTTCAGTATCTGAGGGGTTACCTGGATGTCACTAGGAGAACTTATCACCACTTTTGTGGAGCCAAACTGTTTTGCATAAGATTTTGTAGATATATCTATAATCTGTTGTGTCTGAGAATAAATGTTAGAATCTGCACACAGTTTATCAATTTGTGTATCTTTACTCCTTCCGCATCTTATGTATTTATAAAAAGGTTTCCTATTATGCTCAATAGCTTTATATAAATTTTCTTCTAATTTTTCTTGATCTTGTCTAACACTATGCTTAATCTGTTTGTCCAGCTCATTTATTTCAGTTTTCAAAGTTGTAGTTCGATCTCTCTTATATTTTTTGTCTCTCACCTTAATCAGGTATCTTGTTCTTATGGAAATATACCCCTCTGATGTTGCGTGCCTAGATCCTGATGTTAAACATTTTTTTGACTTTTTACACTCAAACAATTTCTCTTTCAAAACTTTCCACATTCCATCTGCAGTTTTTCCACTGAACGCTTCACTCCAGTTAGTTTTATATAGTAACTGTTTTGCTTCCCTATAATCTGTAATTAACCTTCTGTGCATTGGCTTAGATTTCAGTTTGGCAGAATAATTATCTAGCAACAAATTAACCTTTATGACCCCATGATCACTGCACATCAATGGTGGTAAATTTTGACTTGAAGTTACAGTAATTTCTTTGGTAACACAAACAATATCTAATATATTCCGTCCCCTGGTAGTTTGTTTTTCAATCTGAAGCATTTGTTGTTCCTGAATATACTCTGTGACTAATTTCCTGAATATACTCTGTGAATAATTTCTTTACTAACGTTTTTTCACCCCTTTCTTAGTTATCCATACCTGACTTTGCCTGATCAACTTATTGACTGGAACTTAACCCACTTAGTTTCCTCTTACTCTTTCCCTGATACCTGATTGAGGGGGTGGGAGAGTTCAAGACAACATAACATTTTACCAAAATTTGTTTGTCTGAGCGACATAAATGCGGGCTGTGCATTGAATGGGAAATTACTATCCCGTCTATTTGCATGCTTTGATGTCCCTATATAAGCTAGTTCAATTCATTTTAAAACTGTTCCTATTATGAACAGCTAGCATGACAGGATTATGAATTGTCTTACAAGTTCAGATTTGCAAATTATTATTTTAAATTAGTATAATTACAATATTTGCTTATTTTCTGCCTACCAACTATTACTTTTAAGGTGTTTTGAGTTTTTCTGTTCTGTTTTTAACAACACATAGCTGTCTTACTTACTCTGTCTGGAAATACTTTAATATTTACTGTGATAGCCAGGAACTTTGATTGTCATACAGATTGTCTGGCGTTTGGTAGTTAAATCAGAGTGAATTTCTCTGGAACATAATTCTAATTGCTAAATTCAAGAGAATACATTTAGGAAACATGCTGACAGCTACTAATCTGGCTGTGTAGTGTCAAAGTAAAATAATATAATAAGTGTTAAAGCATACCATAACTGCTTCGACATAACTTTGCAATTTCGTTTCCAAATTTCCAGGCAAAGAGTAGTCTCTATCATAAAGAGGACATATTTTTAGTAAACTTAAGTTATCAAGTAAACCTATTTTCAACAACTTGTTATAACTTACAGTTCTAACAATAATCATTTCTGCTCCATTATTACATCATGCCCACCATAAAGAATGCCTAACATAGCCATCTAGCTGATAAAATAACAGTCATGTCATTTCCTTATCATAACTTTTACATTGCTGTCCATTCAACTTTACCTACTTCCTTCATTTCCTTATTTACCTTCTTCAAAGCATTACCCACCTGGTTTCTCTGCTGTATTAAGTTTACCTACAAGTGATTGAAGCATGCTTCTTCAACTCATCAATTTCCAAAGGATGAATATGAAACCAGTGAATTAAAAACCCTACAAAATGCACAAATATTTTTTTTTGCAGGATGACAACCCCCCCTGCACCCCCCCAAACTATATACACCAACACTGTTTTCACACCACAGTGGGGAAAAGGGTAAAAATACTCAAAAATGTCTCTAACATTTCTCACAATACAGCACATTGAGGTCAAAAGCATTGCAATATTACATTTTCAAACTAAGGAGTATTATCCACAAATGCTGCATTAACCTATAACTATGCCAGCATATTATTAATATTAAATCATCTGTATAACTAGTTACTAATGGAACCTGCAATACATACCCAATATCACAATGCAAGCTCTTTAACTTCCCATTCAGATATCTCACAATAACGTTCATTACCAAACTTAACACTAAAGAGCTTAATGGATATCCTAGCTGCATTGTTTAAGATGGTTTTCCCCGATATTCCATTAACAAAAGCCTCACCCAGATGTACTTCTAAACCTTTTCTGTAAACAACTTTGTCCTTTTACCTAAATCATAAGACCTAATAATTTAAATTTTTTTCATATCATAACTTTTTCAATGCTTCACTAACATTATGTAGATAATATTACCTTTAAATGTTTATTGAACAATGGTGATTTGCATAATTAACAGCTGTAATTTACCTAAATTCATTATTTTCTCTGATATACACTTTAAGATGTATTATAGAAACTATCACCTTATCCAATCAGAGCTATAGCAACTCAACTGCCAGCTTATAATCACTGTTAAATAAAAATTTACAGGAGTGGTTATTCTTACACACATTCACTCACAAGTTCTATCAGACCTACACTTACTTCACCAATGGCCAAATAAGTACAATTTACTACTGAATACCTTCATAGCAAAACAAAAAAACATGCTCTTTGGAACTCTTCAAAAAATTTGCATATCCATTATACAGTTTTTATCACTGATCTAAACAATTCCATCATTGAAACTACCACATCATTAAAATATCTCAGCATCTGGCCAGAGTAATCATTTAATTTCCATTCCCACTTAGGAAAACAAGTGCCCTAAGCAACTCCTTCCTCTTATGGGCCAAAAAGAATCCTTCCTTTCTCCTCTCTGCCAGAATTGCCTCAAAGGAAAACAGTAACACTTCAGAAACCATATCCAATTGCATCTGCCACTTCATCACCAACTCTGCTCTCCAAAATCACCACTGTCTCACCTTGGCAAAGCAAACAGGTAATCTTTTACATGCACATCACCTCTAAAAAGTACTCTATCTTGAAATATTTTTCCTTTGACCTAAAGTGCATTTAGCAAGACATACTCAGTGTATTCAGATGAATATTTTTTGTTTGTTTTACTGAGCAGCTCTTTTAAATTTCAGTTCTCAAAAAGCATGGAATGTTTATAACTCTAAACTATTATTTACAGCACTGGGGTGTACAAAGCATGTTTTTGTGAAAGGAATGCACCTCTAAAAATAGCTATTTTATGGATATGAATTGTAAAGTGTGAAAATAATGTCTCCCAGTCATGGCTTACAATCAAAATTCTAAAGGCTTGAATCCAAAAGTCGTGTGGGTGAAAGGCAGTTTTCAAAGTTACACAATGATGTGGAAAATGCATAAATACAAATGCAGGAATTGTTCATGAAAGGCAACATCATAATACTGAACATAAAGCTTGATTCATTCTTTTTTAATTCCTCCAAATCTTTTGGGTTTATAATACCATGATGGGAATGGATCCCATTCCTAAGTAAAAGTACAATTGAGGTTCATGAAATTAGTACTTTTTCAGTCTTTGATGTCAGCCAGAAGTGCTCTTCGTAGCACCCGCAATGTTCCCAGTAATGACTCCTCCTGCAATTTATATGGAGTTACATGTACTGGTAACATATCTAGATATGATTGTAGATTCTTTTTTTTTTGTAACACCCATTGCTCCTACTACTATTGGAACTGTCTGGGTATCTTTCTTCCACATTGGTCTCATTTCTGTCTGCAAATCTTGATATTTTATGACTTTGTGTCTCTCTGTACGCAATACACTGTAGTCACTGGGTATAATAATTAAAATGATAAATGCTACTTTTGTCTTCTTTTCATGGACCACTATACCTGTTTTTCTCACATCTATCTTTTGAACTGTTGGCAATGGGTGATCCCATGTGATGTAGACTTAATCATTTTCTATGATGCTTTGTGGCTCATATTTCCAGTGTTTTTCAGTTACAATATTAAAATGTTTGCATAATCCCCAGTGCAAAAGTCTTGCCACGTTATTATGCCTTTCAGTATACAGTCCTTCTGCCATTGGTATGTCACAACCAGCAATGAGGTGTGCGACTGTTTCCAGTCCTGTTTTATAAAATCTACATTTGTCTGTTTCTCCCACATGTTCAATGAATTTTGTAAACCAATGCATACGTAGCTCACTGTCTTGGGCCACCAATATTAACCTTTCATCTCTTGGTTTGAATTTGCCTTTCATGAACAATTCCTGCATTTGATCCTGATCAACATGAAGTTTTTCAAGGAGTTTTCTATACTTGCAACTATATTTATGCATTTTCCACATTTCTTGCCTACTCATCTGATCCTCCACCTTATATTCTTTCTTTTGTTTTCTTGGCACATTCAGTTGCTGCCTGACTTTTATCTATTTCAGGTTTGATTTCCATTCCTGCTTGATGCTGATATGCTTCAGCTAGACTAAACAGGGAAGTCTTCCTTGATTTATTCTCCTCATGTTTCAAAATTGTCACTACTTTTAGGTCTTGTGAGGTCAGCAGATATGTGTGCAGTCCCATGATTGCAGATCTATACATGTAATCAGTTTCAAGGAGGCCCATCCCTCCTTCAGAATGGGAAATATATAATCATGGTATGCTCTGATTTTTATAAATCATTTGGTGAGCATGAAGCATCCTTCTTGTTTTCCTGACTAATCTATCATCTTGTGGAAAATCTAGCTTGGCTGGGTTTTTCTTTTAGTTTTCAATGTTTAGTTTTTAGTGATTGTTTTTTCTGTGTGACCTTGCTACTCATTATTTTAGTTTGTCTAATCTAGCCAATACATTTGGGGGCCAGCCAGTCACTCCAAAGCTGTAAGTTAGGACAGGAAGAGCAAATTGGTTTATAGCTTGAAATTTGTTCCTAGATGTCAATGCTGTTTTCAGGATTAATTTAAGTCTTCTAAAATATTCCTTACTAAGTTTTATTCACATTTGTTCATGTTTTATTGTTCATCTTCCTCAATTCCCAAATATTTATATATTCCCATTTGCTCAAGTTATTTTATAGCACACTCTTGTTCCAAACTGATGTTTTCTTGGTGCTGCAGTTTTCCTGCTTTAAAGGTTGCTTTTCCTCATTTATCAAAACCAAATGACATTCTTATATCATCTGAAAATTTTTAACATCTTGCAGTTGTGCTTTAAGTTCCTCATCTGATGAGTTATACAGTTTGAAACCATCAACAAAGAGGAGATGAGAAGTCTTTACACTTTGTTGTTTAAGGCCAAAGATGTTAAGTAGACAGCTTAATGGGTTAAGGGCAAGACAGAATAGCAGCAGTGACAGAGTCACCCTGGAATATCCCCCTTTTGATTTTTATCATTGGAATAATAATTTGTCCTTTATCATAGCTTAATTACAAAGTGGTCTGCCACTATTTCATGGTCACTGTAATATATTGTAGGGTGTATCTTATACAGTTTAAGTACTCTTTTATCAATGAATGGGGGATACTATCAACTGCTTTTTTATAGTCAATCCATGCCATACTTAAATTCTTCTCTTTTTTACAGTTTTCCACTATGACTTTATTTAACAAAAAAAAATATCCTTTGTTCTATACGACTTTTTTTATTGGCCTTTTGTTCTATTGCCATAATTGAGTTTTCTTCTAAATGACTATAAACTCTGTCAACATCAATTCTAGTGTTTAGTTTATATGTTGTCAGAAGATAAGTTATTGGTCTACAATTTTAGGGTAGCTTACAGGTTCACTCTTAAGTAGGAGCATTGTTTTTCCTGTTGTTAGCCAGGTTGGTGTCTGTTTGGGGTGCTCATATAAATATTTCTTACTCATGGCTAAGTCTTCATGCAAAGATGTTAATACTTTTAACCAGAAGTTAGGTACTGCATATGGGCCTGGGGTTTTCCAATTAGAGGCTTTTCTTAACTTTGTTTCAATCTGTCCGGCTGTTACTTCATCCCATTTCATATCCTGTACCTTTAAACTTCCTTTTACTTCTTCTGTATATTTAGCATCTTTGCTATCTTCCACAGGATCTTCATAAATATTTCTCCAAAATATATCTATATCTTCTCTTTTTGGTGGTCTTTCAATTCCTTTTTACTTGTTTCCCAATTCTCTATAAAACTTTTTGGGTCATCAATAAAAATTGCTTATTTTGTACTTTTCCTTTATATTTATCTGCGTATCTTCTAACTTTATCTGCCTGTGTTGAAATTTTTAGTTTGTTATTTTGGATACTGCATGATAGATCCTGATCCATCAATTCCTTTTTATCTTGTTTCCCAATTCTCTATAAAACTTTTTTGGGTCATCAATAAAAATTGATTATTTTGTACTTTTCCTTTATATTTATCTGCATATCTTCTGACTTTATCTGCCTGTGTTGAAATTTTTAGATTATTTGGGATACTGCATGATAGATCCTGATAGATCCTGATCCATTCTAACACTGCGCACTGTTTTTATCACGTCTATCTTTTTAAGTACTTTTATTGATCTATTCCCTCTTCTATACTCTTTTACAGTGACACTTCTTGTCTTAATTGCTTTATAGTTTTTTTTCTATTTGATACATTTGTGATGCCCCACCTCTGGTCCAGTAATCAAGGAGCCTCAATCCTCACAAATGGCTACAGTGGAGGATGTACATTGGGAGGATGACAGGTACACACACAGTATTCCCAGATGCAGCTCACTGCATCAAGTGCAATTTCCCTTAAGAGCACACAAAGACCACGGTCAGTCCAGGGCTGGTTTCTCCTTCTTTGTCCAAATCCCCAGTAAGACTCCCCACTGGTACAGCTATACATTTGAGATCTCAGCTGAGTGGCCAAGTCAAGACCTCCAACACTCTCTCTGTCCAACCAGTGCTTCATGTCCCTGCTCAAGTAGCTGGCACATACATTCTTTGAGGTTTGTTTTATACACACACACACACACACACACAGACACACACACACACACACACACACACACACACACACAGACACACACACACCTGAGAAAGGCTGGCACAGGTTTACTAGCTATGCTATAAAGTTATCACTGCCACCAACCACGTCCTTATCAGCTATTTTAAGGCCCTTAACAAAGGATGTCCAGTCTTACTGTATATGTTACTATCAATACAAATGTTAGTTTGACCAAGAGCAAGGCTATTAGGAGTGGCTTACACAGTGTCACCAAATAAATATGCAAGTACTTTCAGAGCTTAAATATGTCTAGACAGACCAGCCACAATAAAAGGTTTAAATATATTTAATAATAAATAATAGAACAAGACAATATTATACATATATATATATCTATATATCTATATATATATATATATATATATCTATATATATATATAGATATTTATTTATTTTATTTATTTAACATTTGTTTAATGGGAAAGTCCGACTTGGAACAAAGCCAATTTTCAGTGGACGAGAAATGAACGTGGGAGGAAACTGGAGTACATATATATATATATATATATATATATATATATAGTAACATCAGAGTAAAACATCACAGGAAATATTTAAAACAACATTGCAGGACAGTCTCAAATAAAGAAAGACAAACATCTAAACTATGCTCCACTATATTCCTGACTAAATCTAAGAGAATTACTGTACCCTAAACTTACTTACATAGCAAGTAAGGCAGATGTGTGGTGAATGGGTCTTCTGGTCAGGTCCAAGACAAAATACAGAATACTTAGTCTCTCTCTCTCAGAGAGTTCTTAAATTAATATCTCAAATATTACCGCTGGGATAGTTTGCAAGATGACATCAATTCTTGTCTTCTGACTCTAACCCAGGTAAAACCCCAACTGATGCAGCTGGTAGCATTTAGCATCTACTTGTGAAAATACATAGATAAGGCTTTTCTTAGATCTAAGGCAGATCCTGGAAGTCTTAAAATAATAGAAACACTTCCAAAACAATACAGTGAACCTCTAGTTCTAGACATTGTGTTTGTTACTGCACTAAAGCTGAAAGAGAACATCCTTTTATTATGTAGCCATAAAGTAATTTAATATCAGCAATTTTTATGAAGTTAACCTCTGGTGTTCCAGTTATCATTGTTAAAATATATACATCTAAAACAGTTACAGTACTGCAGGTACATTTCTATTCCAATCCAGTAGGGTACACTGTGGTAAGCCCAGTAGTTTACAAACCCTTTTCAACACACACTTCTGTACCAGCAGTTTGAAATACACATAATACACAGTTCTAATACAATTATAACACCAACATCTTATATGAAACATGTCGTTATTCACTAATGACATATACTTACAAAATTCCAGATAGTTGGGCTGGCAGTATCTCCTTTTGTGACAACTTCCATGATGGTATTCAATTTCTCCCCTTCCTTTCCGTCACTACCCTGTGTTCTTGTGATAGAACTTGATCAACTATTAACTTAGCTGCACAGTAATATATCCTGTTTACTTCTATTATATTGCATGGATCTCTATGGACAGTCCTAATTACAGTGTTCATTTGTTTTAACAAACTTCTGACTTTTTGGGTTTTATTGACCTTCTGCAGTCTATTTTTTTCATTGATCTTAATATATCTATCTATCTATCTATCTATCTATCTATCTATCCATCTATATATCTCTATTATACCAAAGCTTTTCTCTTAGCTCATTTTCTTCTAAACTGAGGACACATTTTTTTTTTTCCATTTCTCATGGACATTCTATAGAAAGTTCTATAGCATCTTCTTGTGGCACATTTTCTTCATTTTCATCCTGTGCCATCCATTGCTCTGTCATACGGGAACTCACTGGCCTATCACTCCTCAACATTGGCTGCATCATAGTTTCCACAGTTTCCTGTACCTTCCCTTGCTGTCCAGCTTCAGGTGAACATGTATACTGATTTCCTGTGGAAGGCTCCAAAATATCTTCATATGACACCTGACCAATTGCTTCCCATTCCACTGGTTTCCCCTTAATTTGGATGTGCATTGTTCTATCCTGTTGAGGTACTTTCTGAATTAGATTTTCTACACTGAATCCTTCACTTTGCAGGTACTCCATAAGGTCAGTTTCTATTTCTTTAACTTTTCCAGTACTAATCTCCTTTTCTACTTTTCCTCTGTCTTCTTATTTTTTGTATTGCAAAGTTTTCCATGTCTGGATTCCTTTGCCTGTATTTCTCTTCAAATACTTTTCTTGCTGCTCTTCTTGCACTGATTACTTTTGCTTTCTCCTTTGCATAGATATTGCACCATATTAAATCTCTTTTTCTTTCCCATGTCCATATTTCTTCTTCAGATGTCTCCTGATCTTCCTGTTACTTTGGGGACTCGTTCCATCATGCTGTGATGTAACCTTCTACACCAAATCCTTCACTTTGCAAGCAGTCCATAACAAACTTCTATTTTTTATAATTTCTACTTAACTAATCTTCTTTTCTACATTCCCCCTTTGTGATATTATTTTTATTGTGAAATTTTCCATATCTGGATGTCTTTGCCTGCATTTCTGTTCAAATATCTTTGGTGCTGCCTTCTTTATACTGATTAATTGGCTTTTGCCTTTGCATAAATATTGCACCATACCAGATCTCTCTTTCTTTCTCATGTCCATATTTCTTTTTTATACTTTTCAAAAATCTCTAGGTTTTGTTATTTATATTTTCAGACTTCCTGAGATGTTTCTTTTTCCAAACAGATCAAAGTTTCTTGGTCTATATACTGTTTTTCACAAAACTATTGTATTAATGAACACAAATTTTTATTTGAAGCTTCTAACAGTTTTTCTTGTGGAAACATTTTTCTTTCCTCTAATTTCTCTCTTAATCTTTTTGTATATCTTGTGTCTAGAAATTATGGGTTTTTGCATAATAGCAACAATACATCATTTCTTTCTTATCCTCAATAGTCCATGCTATCATCTTTATGGGTGTTCTTTGGCCTATCAGTTTTTGTGAGTCTTGTGGACTGCTACTTCCTTCTACAACAAGGGGGCCATCCTCCCCCTGGGCCTGACCTGGCCTCATTTTAGGAATGTTTCTGTATTTTGAGGATTCTACACTGTCATTTTTTCCAGTCCTGGCACCAGTGCGCCTACCAGGATTGGGCACTTTTTTTATCCTGGGTCTTGTACACCCAACTATCTTTTTTAAATTTTGACCTACTTTTGTCCATGATATATGCTATATAAATACAGTCTATATATCAGTGTCGGCTTGGTGTGATTTTGGGAAAAACAGGGTCCACCTCATGAAGGTACTCACAAAGACTTGAGGATGAATTCAATTTCAGCAATACTACTACCCTTTGCTTGCTGACTTATCATGTCTCCATTTGGACCCGTATTCATAGATAATGATTCATTACTATGAGTTTGTCACTGTGAATGGAGATTGTGGTACAATGAAGATCAGGGAACTTAATCCTTGCCTCACTGCAGTGCAGTCTTGGAGTTAGTATATATAATGTGCAGAGGGTGTGGTGGGCACAGCCCCCTAACATGGGGGGGGTGCATGGGGGCTTGCCCCCTGCTAAACATCAAAGGACATATGGACTTTTGAAACGGAAGTCTGGTATGCTGAATGTCAAATGTTGTGTTTACAACATTCAACATTTAAGCTGGATTTTGTTTTCATTTTCATAGTTTTCATTCATTGTTTTTATGGCAAATTGTTTTGCCTTCAAGATTTTGATAGTAAATCCCCAGTCATATATGTCTATGACAACATTTTTAAGGGGTGAGCATATTTTTAAAATGATAGGTGGATGGCGGGAGGCAGCGATATTAGGTATGAGCACAAAATGTAAATTTCTGGATATACCCCTGCCTTTGACAACCAAACTCTCAAAAAATCCATTTACACATGTATACATTACTCCCAGTTAGCTCCTACATGCTTAATTCCAAGCATTAATCTCCATTCTGCTAAACACAACTTTTCTGCTACTGTGCCCTTTCTTTGTCAATCTCTCCGTTTACCTAAAATAAATCACCTCATATACTAACTTTAGATGCCATTTTAAATCTGATGTTCTGAAGCAAGTCCAATTTGCCTGCTCCAACATGGCATCTTAAATACTAGCCACCACTTTCTAACTCTCCTTCTCACCCTCCTCCACTTCCTTCTCAATAACCTTAGAAGTGTTTAATCTTTTTTTGTAAATAAAAGTGTTAAAGCAATCTTTTAAACATCCTATCTATACTAGTATACTAACTTGAAACATTTTTAGTTTTTCTCATTGTATGTACTTGCTCATACTAAATGACAATGTAAATAAAATGGTATGACTGTGTAAACTATTTATATCTTTAACTATGATAAATATAAACGCGCAGGAGCAACCCAGCACAGAACCAAAAGTTCAGTATATATCTATGCACTCAAAGTACAGTCTCTAACAGTGACAAGATTTGAAATAAGTTCCAACAGCAGCTAGATAAAATCCAGAGGCAAAGTAAAAATTATATCCTTTTATTCCAGACACATGTGAAGGTAAGCGCGTTCGCCAAGAGGCTTTGTCAAACCTTTAACAAACAGAGTGTAAAATCACCTACTACTATATAGCAAACTGGTAATTGGATAATTGATACCAATCAAGTCAGCACTCCTCTTAAAGTCATAAGCTAACACAGTCAAATGCATTCAAAATGTATTATAGTAAGTAAGCATATTTAAAACATTACATCCATATGGATAAAACTCAAAAATAAATATCTAAATAACACAATTACCATAATTATAAATATCTGCATATTAACATAAAAAATATAATAAATATATGTTACAAAACATGATTTTAAACACTGGTGTAATAAACCCATGATTTACTTAACTACCAACTTCCTATTCTTCAAGGCAGGTTTCAGGGGAATTTTGTCATTTAACCCTGGACTGGCATGTGCTTTAAACTGAATTATCCATTTAACTTCCATTCTTTCCATGTGATTCCTGACATCTCCACCCCTAATACTAGAATGATTCATTTGAATCACCAGAAAGCAAAATGTTTGCTCTGTCCCTGCTTCAAGAGTATGTTTGGATAAGGCATTTGTATTGGAATGAATACGTATCTGGTATAGATGCTCTCTGATACGATCTCTAAGCCTCCCATCAGTTTTGCCTACATAAAATGCAGGACAACGTGTGCACATTGCTAAATATACTATATGTTCCGAGTTACAATTGGCCACTACGTTAAACTGATTTAGCTAATTGACCATTTTTTGTATCTCTGATTTTTTCCCCAACAAACATTTGAGATTACAAAGTTTCTTATAAGGAAACGTATGAGTGATACATATTATATTTGCCAGACCTACATTTCCAGCAGTTATTTTCCGGTTATCTTTCAGAATATGTTTGATACCCTCTAATTCAATAAAAACAGGAATTGCTAATGATCTTACAAAATCATGGGTTTTAGATTTACTTTTGAAATCATAACCATTAATCAAAATAGATTGGAATTTATTCCACCTGTTACTGATCACCTGTACTATAATTTTCTTAATTTTATTGAACAAATAACCTCTTTCTACAAACATTTCTTTTAGTATTGCAACTTGAGTAAAAACATAGAATTGTAACTAATTAGGTAACTAAGTTTTAAAATTGTTCATGGATTACATTCCACTTCATGAAATATGGATGTTGTCTAGTGTAATGCAGATAAGTATTAAATGTTTCTTTTCTAAATATGTTACTGTGAGAACATTGTTTTGTGAAATCCATCAAGACTGATAAATCTTAAAAAAGTGAACAGTTGTATCCATTTCACCTATAGTACATCTCAAATATTTTGCATTTCCATTAATATGATTAAACAATAATACAAAATCTTCATTTTCCCACTCCAAAAAATATCAGATCATCTATTTACCTTTTGTACAAACTAACATATTTGAAAAGATGATGTTTTAACAAAAAATCATGTTCCCAGAAATTTATGACCAAGTTAGCAAAGACTGGTGTTTATCCAGTGGTTTCCTGCCTTGTTCTTTGTCATTCTACCACCCACCATCACTCCCCTGAGTTTGTGGTAGATTTTATCAAAAAAAAATATTACTAAGTACTATTTCCAGTAATTGACATACACTGTTAATTTTGAGGTTAAAAAATTCATGTATTTACTGAAGTAAACTCTGACATATTCAAAACAAATGTCTTGACTAATGGATATTTAAAGTGATACCGCATCTATAGTTATAAATATCCTTTCAGTACCCAAAAAATCATAACATGCAAGTAACAAGTAGTGCATTGCACTATAGGATTTAATATTGCATCTAAATAGGCAGCTATACATTCAGTTTTGCTGTTACAAGCTGCCACTATAGGTCTAAATGCTAGATCACTTTTATTTTTATAAATTTTAGGAATTACAAAAATCTTTCCTATTTTTGAATTCTTGTTCTTCAAAAATTCATAAAACTGAAAAATCAATATACTCCTTACTTCAAAAGATCAAATAAAAAGATCAACTGTTTAAAATTGAACTACCATAAAATATTTAGAGGCTAACTAATAACATGTGACATGTGATAAAATCTCTGTCATATTATCATAGTATTTGTTGATATGCATTAATACTATCCCATTCTCTTCATCAGCTTTCAATATTGCAACACTATTCTGCTTTTGCAAATCAGATAAAACATTCCTTTCTTGTTTGTTTAAATTATAAACTTTCATTTACTAGCTTTTTACTTAACAGACTCCTAAAATACTTTTCATTAGTATCTGGAACAAACCTTAAAGTAATATGTAATACTGGATTATAAGTGCTCCTTTTACATAAAACATCACTATTACTATCCCCCATCATTAAAATGCTTTTTACATCATGTAAAATATATTGTAAATGTAACTATCTTGTATAAAGGTTAAATTCAATCAGCAGCTGTGTTAAACTCATTCTTCATGTTGAAACAAATGAAAAGCCCTTAGTGAGAATGTTTTCATTAATAGCAATAACTAAAAATTTAAAACTCAAGCATCAACTGCAACTGAGATTAATAGTGATGTTGAAAGCATTAATTCCATAACATCACCAAGAACTTCTTCATAGCACACAAACTACAACGCATCACTGAAAAATACTCTTGAAACAATTTACATGACATAATGACTGACCAATCTTTACTTAGTATTCATGTTTGATCAATTAATTAATTTTTTATAAAAATCAGTACATTTCAAATGTAATAACCACCATAGCTTATATCTCTATGTCTAATAAATAAAAATTAAAAACATTGCATTTTAGAAAATATTAATAAACATTTTATATTAATATCATTAATACTTGGGGATTTATCTGCCTCTAAATGAAATTGTCTTATGCCTTCTTTATATTCTAAAATGCTGTTAAGATCACCACCACAGATAATTTCATCTACTTTGTCATCACAAAGGAAAAAAATTACTTTTTCAAATTTTTAAGTTTTTACAACAAGTTGAATGTTTTTTGTTATGATCCTTACTTTTAATAGCCAGAATTGTAGAAGACATCTGTGGTGGTGAGCTTAACAGCATTTTGAAATGTAAAGAAGTTAGTTGGCAACTTGACTTAGAGGCAGAAAAATGCAAAGGTATTAATGGTATGAATATAAAATGTTTTTGATATTGTCTAAAATTTAACTTTTTAATTTTTGTTTATTAGACACAAAGATATAAGCTATGTTAGTTATTAAATTTAAATGACGTTTATTTATTTTATAAGAAAATTATTCAGAAACTAAGTAGAGATTGGTCAGTCATTATATCATGTGATTTATTTCAGGAGTATTTATTCAGTGATACATTGCAGTCTGTGTTTTCTGAAGTCATTCTTGGTGATATTAAAGAACAAAAGTTCTTAATGTCACTATCACTCTCAGTTGCCTGTTTTTCAGTTGATGCTTGAGTTTTGAATGCCTCCACAGATGTCACTTTCATGGGCCGAATTTTCTACTTCATCAAGGTGTGACAGGATGGCCTATGGAAGCAGCAGATGCTGTAATCAATATTCATGGGAGAAATCCTAATAACCTTAACTATTAGAGTGGTATAATCTGAATATCTAAAAGTGAGGAAGAGTCAAAGAGCCTGTTGATGAAGGTAAAAGAAAGGTCAAAAAGTGCCTGGGTGCTGCACTGTAAAAAATTAAAATTATGTCATATAGCCCTATTAAATAGATGGGGAAGAAGTAGAATTAGTGACAGATTCTATTTTCCTGGGCCCAAATATCTCTGCAGATTGTGACTGAAGCCATGAAATTGAAAGTTGCTCGCTTTTCTAAAGGGAAACTATGGAAATTCAAACAAAAGTTTAAAGAGCAAAGTTGCATTGTCAAGAAAGCAGCATATAGAGAAAGAGTTGATTTTCCACAGTAGTAATATATAACTATGAGAGTTATGCTATAAGTAAGGCTGTACACCATAAACTCTATGCTTATGAATTGTGATGTATAAAAATTTTGAGAATTCCATGGACTATAAGAAGACTGAATCAGTTAATATTTAATTAATAACTCCAGATTGCTCATGAGTGCTTAATAGCATAACTAAAACTCAAATTTTCCATACTGAATTATTTTAAGGGTTGTCATAATAGTTGCTTTGAGAAATTGTGTAATACCGAACACCTGTCTGTTCTTAGGTTGTTACTACATCAGGTTGTCCTTCTCTCCCAAATTTATTGTTAGTGCTTTCATTCACCAAGTAGGGTCTGAGGAAGTTCATTCCTACTTGGTGAATGAAAGCACAAACAATAAATTTGGGAGAGAAGGACAACCTGGTGTGGCATCTGTTTTCCTTGGTTAGGTCGTTTTTGAGCTGTGTTCATTTGGATCTTAGGTTGTTACTGAAAAGGGTCATCTGACAAATTCACTTACCCAGTAAACAAACTGATAAAGACATACATACATTAATTTATTGACCACATACTGCAGATGCTAGGAAAGATCAAAGAAAATAGAAGAAAGAAGCAGCAGAGGTTAAGGTGGATGAACATTATTGAAGTAATGAAACTGAACTGGCAAGAACCTAAAGAAACAGTTCTTGACAGACAGGGAGGTCAGGCATATTAAAGTCATTGAGGTCATGAAGAGCTGGATTCAACTAAATGACAGCAACAACAAATGCCTCTGTTTCAAGTGTACTCTGTTTACATAATGATGATGTCAGTCACATAATGATTTCTCTATTATTCTCTCCTTTTAATCAATCAGTTATACACTGCATGACAACATGCTTATTATCAACATTATCAAGTTTCCCTAGGTTTTAATTTTCTTTGTTTATGCTATGTAGCATTGCTTTTCAAGAGTCAGAATATTATTGAGCAGTAATGTACTGTGTGCAAGAGACTAATACTAAGTGCTATATAATTTATGAATATCACCCTGTATTGTACAAGTCAAGTAAACAAATGCAATTAATTATACTAGCAATTTACCTTTCTGCAATGAAACAGCAAATAGATTGTGAAAAAGCCATAATATTATATGTCACAAACCAAAGCAACACACATCTTTCTCTGCAAAACTATATTGAATGACAATACTTCTTTCTCTGACAGTGTACTCTAATCAAACAAATTATATATAATAAAAATTATCATTTTTAGAAATAGAAATTCCATTCTGAACATAAGTAGCAACACTACTGAAAATACCACTTTTTATAAAATGATGGAAAATAAATCATTAAGACATTTGGTCGCATTAATTCTGCAAGGGCAAAGCTGAAGTACAATATAATCTGTGGTAGCTACTATGGTGTATTTATTGCTGTGTCAAGTGTCTTCATATGGTCTGGAAGGTATACAGAATCTATACATGCAGATGTTCAAGGGTGTTAGATATGAAAAGCATCAGGCTGGGCTGGCTGTCTAGTTATTAATGTGGAGTGGTATTCCCTTCATTTGTTATCTCATAATAAAACATATTTTTGGAGCTGACTGAAATAGAAATGGGGCAGCACTGTTATGAATTGAAACATACATCATTTCGTTAAGATCTGTATTTACCCTTACCTTTGTGGCCCAGGTCATGGCTGAGAAAGGGTCTAAGAGGACGAGTTACCTTACCCAGTTAACAAATTAATGAATTAAAAATAAAAAAAATAATAATAATACTGAGACTTAATGAAAACAACAATAAACAAATAGACAGATGGGATTACATTGAATACTGGCAAAGTGAGCGGAAAATGTTTTATGGCCATCTTTAAATGCATGTGTGGGGCTGTGGGAGCCTGCAGCACTTGGCTTATTATTCATGGTACAACTGTACAGTAGTAATACTTCCTCTGAATTTTAAGCATATGCAGATATTTTTGACTATAAAAGTATACCACATTTTGCAAAGTTTAGTCATTTATCTCCTGCTGTTGTTGCTGTATCTCCTACTTCTAAACTGTACCATCTGGGACTGAACTGAAAGATTTAGCCACTTAAGCTAAATTCATGACACTTGAAGGATTGCTTAACAAACACTTACTGAAATCCAGTAGTGGGTGGTCTTCAGTTGCTTTATGGCCTGCCTTACTGAATCAAATTTGTGCAATCTGGCAAGGTAAGAAGTCAGGATCAAGATTTGTTTTTTAACAGTGGTGGTATTCTTAGTCATTATGCATATGTGTAAAGGCTATTATATCTGTCTGCAAATGAGCAGCAGCAGAGCCATGCTTCACAGCAGCTGCTTACACTAATGCATGATGACCTCGAATGGGCATAAGCAAATGAAATGATAATTTGATGCCAACAAGAAATGATGTAAAATGACGTATGGTAATGAAGCTGTCTCACACTTGTGATACATAGTCTTTCACACGTTTCTGTGCTGTCTGCAGAGTCATTATAAAAAGCAGACTTGCTTCTAGCCTTGCAATTTCAAAGTGTGAGATGCTTGTCTTGGCTGAGCCAAAACTGCTTGTTCTCAGTGGTGTTTGATGGCCAACAAGGTAGAGATACAGGCAGAAGATAGCTCACTATAAGTTTGGCAAGCAAGAGACACTTGATAGGTTCAGAGTAAACAGAGATATAGTAAGGGTCTTACTGAGTATGTATGGCCCTCACATGAGGCACTAGGGTAAATGCATGGCCTTCCTATCTCTTTGTATAAAAAATGTATGTCTAGCCCTCACTGTACTTGCCACAGAGACCTTCCAGAAGCCGACTGAGAGCACACTGGGTCTCTCACAGGCTTGAGGATACTCAGGAAGTTCTAGATGTACTCTTGGCACATTTTGATCAGTACATCTATTTCCTGGTGACACCTCAGGGCTGAGCCCAGACTATTTGTGCCTTTCAAGGGATGGCACATTTTCCTGTGGTACTCAGTTTGATCGATTGCAACCATGCTGCAATTAGGGCCCCATCAGTTCCACAGGTGGAGTGGTACCACAATAGGAAGGGCTACCATTCCATCAATTGCTTGGTAGTGTGTGCGTAATGGATGGATGCCTCTGTCCAGCATTCCTGCAGTGCACATAATTCCCATATCTGGCACACCAGCTCACTCTACTATCTCTTTCTGCATGATAGGATGTCCAGTGGTCATCCTGTGTGTAAGTGGAAAATAAAATAGAAAAAATGTTTACTAAAGCGCTTTTCCTTTGTTTTGCCTCCTCCCTTCTCTCTTTCTATTCTCTTTCAGGTGATGCCGGTTATCCACTACAGCCAAGGCACATGATACCAATGAGAAATCCAACTGGAATTGCAAAAGACAATTTCAATACAGCCAAGACCCATATTACCAACTGAGAGGGTCTCTGGCCCCTTGAGGAGTTGGTTTAAGTGCCTGGATGAGTCTGGGTGTACCCTTCAGTATGACCCAGCTATTGCATGCAGGATGTTTACTGCATGATGCATTCTGCAATATGATCATGCACCAGTATGGTAGCAAAGTGACTCATGATGTAACCGCAACTTCCAATTCCAGTCCTACTAAGACTAATGGCGACCGGCTGGCAGCAGTAGTAAGGGACCCCAAGTGACAAGTTCATCCAAGGTATATGGGTGCAGAGTTAAAGAAGTGGTGTCTAGTCCAGAACTATGGACCGTCATTTACGTTAGCATTTCTGTTCCTGTAAAAAACACAGAGTATAATTAATGCATACAGTGATATATGTAGGCTATTTCCTATGCTGCATGGTCTATTGTTACTGTTCATCTGACATTCCTTCTCATCTTTAAATAATTCATTTATTTCACAACAGGTACTCATATTATTGTTGGTAAAAGTCATGCCTGAGTTCTCACTGACCCTGTTCATTGATAATATAAGGAATAATCACATTGTTAATTGTTTTGCATAATAAATTTTTCTGAGGTAGTGTACCTAACTATGCATGTACTGAATGTCCTGAAGTGGTACAATTAATAAGAAGTGATACTTCAGTATTTAACATGAGTTCATACCTTGTAACTTAATGAAAGCATATTATATTGTTTTTTCTATTATGCAATATTTACTCAGTTTGGACTATGTTATCTGTTGAGGTACTACATGTGAGATTATTTCATTTTTCATGCACAATAACTTGGGTCCCCAGAGACAAAAAGCATCATTTGTGCAGTGGTGAGTGTGAAATGGCAGCAGTGTTTGTTAACATGTCAAGATACTTTTTTCATGCACATAACTTGGGTCCCCCAGACAAAAAAAAAATTTAAGTGGGTGTGTGTGTGAAATGGTAGCAGTGTTTGTTTACATGTCAAGATACTCCGTTTAATCTTAATTTTCTTATTAGCATTTCACGGAACAGTTTCTATTACTTTTAAGATGATGATAACTGCCACAAAGCTTTCTTTCAATAGTCCCATGAGTTTTTAACAAGTACCATTACAGCAATGAAATGCATACAGCAGAAGTGTCCAAATGCTCCTCACGTTGTTGATCTTTTTATGGATTAAGCTATTCCCCTTTGAGTTAAACATTGTCATGTGTGTGTGCAGATAAAACTGTAAGTGACAGAAATGTCACACTTGAATCACAGTAGGCCAAGGTCAAATGCATCATACATGTCTCCTAAAAATAGGCTAGGTGATGGCACAAGTGATTTTGAATAGAGGTGATAATGAGAGCTGGATAATGAGTTGGTGTGATGTCATGGTCTACTTGATGCAGGTGATCCTAAAGGCACTGATGTGACAGTGTTACAGGACTGGGACCTCAAATGATAGGTTCTGCTAGGTGTGAATGAATGCTGATGTGGTCTGCATGAAATCTGTTGTGTTTCTTCCCCTTGGCTAACATTACTTTATTGAGAAGCACTTGCAGTGATTTGCGATCAGCCCCCACATCTGGACAGCACTCCATCCTCTTGCCCTTCCAAGACTGACTCTATGTCCTAATTAGTGTATGACTGGAGCAGGCACTGATGCTTGGTGTGCCACCATACGATGCATCAGTGTGATCATGGCATTATCCCTACTCTGTGCCATTTGCATGTAGTGCTGGAATTCCTGACATATGCCCTGGAGGACTCTGAACATTCCAGCTGACTTTCTGTGACAGTACTGTGAACTCTAAATATGTCTTTGCACATTTGCTGCAGGACAGTCAGCATTTTATGTGTATCCTGGGGTAGCTGTAACAAATTACTGTTCCTGGCTCCACTTCGTAAAGATGTCATTGTGGACACTTACCTTTGAATTGCTGACATCATCCTGAAAGTGTTTGTCTGGGTTTGGAGATACTAGTGTAAAGATGTATGGCTTTTCTCCCTGTATGTGTGATTGTAATGTCAGCATGTACTTGACTTTGTGATGCACTGTCGCCTCTTGTAGATTTATTTACATGTTATGGGGTATGAGATTCTGCAAAACACTTTCATTAGCTGCCACATAAATATGACTGTGTTATCATCATCTTCATCTTCTTCAACAGCCATTACTGATATCCTCCAAATTTATTAATATAGTGGAACGGTTTGTTCCTGCCGATGACCCTGAACAAAAATTATTTGAAAACATAACCAAGAAAGTAGCAGCAAACACTACTGTATACTGAGTAAGGATGTGTGGGTGACACTTACCATGCACATTGCTTTCATTGTCACTTTGTGCTGATATGGAAGGTTCACTTGTTAACAGTAATTGCCATGTGTTTAATGTCATAATTCCATGACACAATTCAACTCTCTATATAAATATGAGTGACTGTTTTTAAACTTACCTCCCTGAACAGATGGTTATTGTTATTGCAAACATTAAAAATAGGCCAGTATACACACCATCTCTGATTATTCTAATCCCATCATTTTCTGTGCCATATTCATCCCACAAATGGAGAAGAGGTACTCCTCATCTGGTGTTAAAAGGATAAGTGTTAGAGGCCCCCCCTAGTACTGGTACAGGCAATTCCATTCTGTCTCACCTTGGCACATCCATATCATTTGCCCTCTTCTTGAACTATATTAATGGCAGCTCCTTCCACTGACTGCAATAATGCCCATTACAACTTGATTTCAGGCTTTTGCCCTCTCAACTAGTTTGGGCCACCCCTTTACCAAACATACATTATTGAAGTTGTCTTGAAAACTGCCAGATTTTTATTCTGTTGTACACTGATGTTTTTTTTCTAATTCATGCATTTCTTATGACCCCACTTAGTTGTTCACTGTACAGCCAGTGAAAAACTGTTGCAGAAGATGCTCAAACACTGCTAAGAAATTAACTACCCTCTTCATATAAAAGGTGTAACCAGTACACTAGTGTTTATTTGGCTAATATCATGAGAGGTTCATCTCATATTAGTCTGAAAGCTGGAAAAAGTTTTAGTTGGCAAAAGTTCTTGTACTCTGTGCATAAGTTGCCTGGAAAATTTCTAGCATGTCTACATTTGGGATATGTTTTTCTGTTATCCTCAAGAAGATTTTGTAATAGTATCTAAATCATGGGAAGAACCATGAAGCAAAGCATTTGGGCTGGCTGCTTCTTAGCCTGCAGAAGTGCTGAACAAGGGCGATGTGATGTTCTGGTGCTCTTTAAAACAGCATTATTAAAACAAATCTTAAAAACATACTACTTACCAAAATGTTTTTCTCTGTAATGAATTGCTGCCCTTTAAATATGATGTCATTTTAGACCTAAGTGTTACTTCTTTGGTAGGAGACACTGGTATATTTTACAAGTAAAACAAATATGCATGACCTCAGAAACTGGAAGATACGTCTGTGCAAAGGGTTGCATTCCAAAACTATAAAGAAAGACTACATCAGGATTTTTTAAATGAAACTGAAGTCAGAAATGTAAAAGTTCCTAGGTTATCCACTATTACATATTAAACCTTTTCTGAAGGGTATCATAGCTTAAAAAAGACTCTTTCAGCATTGCCAGGGATACCACACTTTCAGCATATTTTTAATAACTGAATTGTTAGTAAAATCTTTCTGTATATAGTAACACATTAGTAATTGTTATTTATTTGCATTTGTTTACTGGGAAAGTCTGACTGGGTTGGAAGACTCTTCTTAGTAGAAGCTAGGGGACAAAAGCTTAAATAAATAACAATCAATGTATAGCATACAGTCAATGATATGCCGTGTAGTTTATTGTAAAAAGTTATGCAGAACTCTTCTAATCTACCCTACTGTTCTCAGCTGAATTGAAAATGAAAAATAAAAGTAAACAGTGACTAATTCTTATTTGTTGATAATTTCTCTTTAATAATGTCACGTCAGTTTAAATACATACTAAAAGTGAAATAATATATCTAGACATGCATGCTTAAATCAAGAAAAAATATACACATAAATACATCACTTAAAACTAAGTGCATAGTCAGCATTAGGCACCCATGAAACCCACAGCTGCGGGGAGCCCCCGATTACCTCCCCGCGAATGAGGGCCCCCATCCATCAGCTGCAGGTTGCTCCAACCATTACTGTTTCTCAACTTGGCTCCTTGTGGATGTCTGTACAGTTACCTGATGTCACCGTGAAAATCCATACTGTGTATCCATTTTTTTTTTTTGATTCGTTGGCAAGCTGCACTCAATCAAGTCCGCTCAGTGAAACAAGGGATCTGACTGGCTGCAGCAGCCTGGGAACTAAGTTCACTTCCTTTACAAACTGCCTTTAAAATGGCACATGTGGGTAATAAGGATCACGTCTCTTATTTTTAAACAGAGGAGATTTCCTTAGCAGCAGAGTGTGGAGATCAAGCTGGGTTTGAACCAGCATGAGGACAGACTACATCGGAGAACAGATCAGCAGTGGATTCAAGCCTTTGGAGCAGTCACGGTTGTTGGAGAATATCCCTTTCAACTGTCCATCTAAGGGCAATTTCTCAAAAGATCTGAAAAACTGTCCTTTTAAGGGCAATTTAAAAAGACTGCAGTGGTCTGAGGAAAGCAAGCAGAGCAGGTGAGCCTTCAGTCATGAAGAGGGAACAGAGCATTAGAAGCAGCCTTCTGTAGAAAGCAAAAAAAGGGAAGTTTTGGGGTTTAGTTTAAACTTTATTTTTGGGGGGGTGATTGTATTTTTTTGTGCATATTTCTTGTGCTATGCTGTTTGGGGGAGGTGAGGGCTGTGGTTGTACCAGTTTTATTTTGGTTATGTGCTGAGTTTTTGTGCTAAGAGGATGAGGGTGGGGTGTGAGGTTGTACCAGTTTTATTTCACTTGTGTGGTGCTCTTGTGCTATGAGGATTGGGGAGGTGAGGACTGGTTTTACCAGTTTTAATTTGCTTTTGTATAGAGTTCTTCTGCTAAGAGGATGAGGGGGTGAGGAGCTGTGGTTGCACCAGTTTTATTTTAGTTTTGTGTAGCGACGTGTTGTGCTAAGAGGATTTGTGGGGGAGGGGCTGTGGTTGTACCTGTTTTAATTCACTTATTTTACATTTGTTTACTGGATATTCTGACTGGGATAGAACCCATTTTCAGTGGAGGTCTAGGGAGAAAAGCTTATCTTAGTACACATGTGCTAGAAATATGTAAAATAAGTTTGCTTTTTCTGTTTGTATGAGGGACAATATAAGGGAATGTGAAATGTAATATACAATTAATTTTGATTGGCAGTTGGTTAGGAGAGTGTGTTAGTTAGCTATTGGTAGAGGTAGAGTTGGCCCGTTATTTTTTTTTTTGGTAGTATCTATGTTGTATATGTAAAAGGTAGAGAGAATGGGATAGGGGTGACAAAAAGGAGGGGAGATAAATAATGGGACAAAGAAGGATATTGTAGTTGGCTAGAGCAGGGATAGGTGGTGAAGATTAGCTTATTTCAGCCTGGATTGGGACATGACCTGTTGCATGGTAGATGTAACACAAGTTTATCGGCGTCAGCATATTGGATTGTGGGTGCTAGGGATGTGGCGGTATTGAGGTTGATAATAAATCCACTAAATTGAAGTAGACCAAGTATTTAGCCTTGTGAGACTCCTAATGTGACCGAGTAGAGGGGGTAGATCCTGGAGCCATTTTATGGCTGTTTATGACCTGTTAGGTAGCTTTGGAGCCAGTGGAGGACTAGGGGAATGAGATTAAGGTTGGCGAGAGTAGTTAGTAGTTTGCTGAGAGACTGTGTCAAAGGCCTTTAACAAATCAAGAAAGACAGATGATCCTATTTTGCCTTAATTTCTAAATTGATAGTGTTGTTAATACTGAGGAGGGCAGTTGCAGCACGAGGCCTGAAGCCGTGTCAGAAATTGGCAAGTAAATTATTGATTATGACATACTGCAGAAGTTGAGAATGAATGCATCCCTCTAGGAATTTAGCTAGTGGGGAGAGAATGAATGAATTTAATTTATTTATTTCACATTTGTTAACCGAGTTAGTCCAACTGAGTTTGAAAACAAACCCATTTTCAGTGGAGACCCAGGGGAAAAGCCCCAGCAAACATAAATAAAGATAAAGTGGCAATATACAAATATAAACAACAATCACAATACAAAATAATTGTAAAAAGAAAAGGTTATTAGTGATTTGCATTGCATTGAAAGTAAGTAACCTATTCTCAGTGGAGACCCAAAGGGAAAGAGCCCCAGCAAACATAAGCAAAGGTAAACATACAGGAGAAAAACTATTAAAAATAACAATGCAAATATTAAATTAATTATAAAGAGAAAAATAAAAGAAAAAATTATGAACATTAAGGGTTCCACTGATAGCAGTGATCAAAATGTACTACATAAGAGAGTAAAAACAAAAAGATAATCATTGTTCAAAAGAAGGACAATATACAGACATTGATAGGAAGTGGGGGGGGGTAAATAGGGTGGAGAATGGGAGGGGGAGAGAAAGGAGGGGGCTATAGTAGTAGAGCTGAGGGTTTAGGAGGTTAGTTTAAGCAGAAGTTACTAACAGACACAGAAAGTTAGGAGATGCAACAGGTTATACAGTAGGTCAGACTAAGAAGTTAGGAGATGCAGCAGGTTATACAGTAGGTCAGACTAAGACTACATGTGGTCAAGGCAACGGCATAATTTCAAGTTTAGTAGGTGGGATTTAAGCTCCTTTTTAAAACAGGGAAGGAAAGGTTGGATCTAATATGGAGAGGGTTTTTAGTGAGACAGTGTTTGTAAAGTAGCTTGGCAATATTCCTTTTGGGTTTATAAACTGAGAGAAGATGCTGATCAACACTCGGGAGAGGCTGGGGGGGGTAACATGGGAGGTGAGAGTAGGTCAGGCAGAGGGATTGTTGAGTATGGAAAAGGTAGTGTGGTGTTGCGATTGTAGGAGAAGGTGGGGAAATTCCAACCACTGAAGTTTGTTTAGTGAGAGGTAGTGATGTGAAGAGAGTGGTTGGTTTAGAATAAATCTGGCAATTTTGTTGTATGTTTGTTCCAGTTTCTGCACTGAGGTAGTTTGGATATTGGTAAAGATGGGGAAAGCATTTAGAAAACTAGGTAAGAGAAATGCCTGCGCAAGAGTGTGTTTAGTGGCAGTAGTGAGGAACTTTTTGTTCCTATAAAGTAGTCCAAGTTTTTGGTGTTTTTTTTGATGGCCTGCTGTATGTTCAAGTCAAAGTTTAGTCAGTCATCAATTATTACCCCAAGGAGTTTGGTGTGTGAGGCAGGGGAGATAGTGGTGCCATCTAAGGAGGAAAGATAAAAATTGGATTTAAAGTGAGAGACTGTCTGAGGTAGGAAGAGAAGGAGTTGAGTTTTATTATGGTTAAGGATTAGTTGATTGTTTCTGAGCCATCTTCCAACAGAGATAAAGGAATTCAGTGTTAGTGTGTGTAGTTCAGAGATAGTATTGGAGATAGATAAGAGAGTAGAGTCGTCTGCATATTGTATTACAGATGAGAGACTGCAGGATGAATCTAGGTTGTTGGTAAAAATGTTGAAAAGGAGTGGTCAAAGTATGGAGCCTTGAGGGTACTCCTTTTTGAACAGCAAGAATTGCTCTGAGCCTATAATTTGTAAGTTCTGTCAAGTTTCCACCTTTGTGCAAGGGTATAATGTGTGATATTTTCCAGATGGTTAGAACATATTGCTCAGTAATGGATCTATTAAGTATTCAGGGTGAGAACTGGCTTTGGCTGCTATTTTTTTTAATTCTGCAGGTAGATTATCAGCTGAATTTTCAGTAGGTTTTGAGTTTTTTACAAGTTTTTTAAACACTGTTCTGCTATCTAAGTTTATAGTACCATTTTAAACTATCCCTGATGTTACGTCTTATTCTCCAGTTTTTTGGCTGTGTGAATTATGCTGAGAGGTTAGGAGGTTGATGTGGCCTGTATGTTGTTTAAAATGCCTAATGTTGGGAGGGTAGTTAGCAGCTGTGAGAATGTTGCTGAAGGTATGGATGTTTTGAATGCCTACTAATGCAAACCCTGTTACGCTACTATTCTGTATAACCGCAGTGTTCAACTCACTGATGCAATGAGTACAATTTTTTCGTTGTCTGTAGTTAATGTGTTGAAAGTTTGGGAGTGTGGTTAGGTCCTGTGAGAATGCTGCAGTGTTCAATGTTTGCCTGGAGTTTTTAATGGGGGTAATGCTCTGTAAGCACATTGTTAATAATGCTACCTTTTGTTTTTTTCACACACTATTATTGTATTATTGCTTTGGGATTCAGGGCAGAAGAATGTACTGATATCTTAATGCATATTGCAAACAACACTGTTCTGTCTTCTATTTTTTTCTATACTGACTAACTTAACCTGATGTTACACCTGCAGTGTTGCAGTTATTATATTTGTGCTCTTTGAAAAGTTGGATGTTGATGGGATGGGTTTACAATGTAATGTGTTATGGAGGGAGGGTTAGCAGCTGGGAGGAGCATGCAGAGAATGTTACAGATTTTTGAATGTATATACATACACTAATGTTATGCTACTATGTATATACCAACCAACAATGTACTACTGATGCAATGACTTAACTTTTTTTTTGTCCGTTTGTTGTGTTGTGTTAAAAAGTTGTTGTGTGTTTTGGGCCTTTTGCAATGTTTTTTGTCCATTTGTTTGCCTGGAGTTTTAAGGGGTCACGTACTGTATAAGCACAATGTTAATACTATGCCTTTTTGTTTTCACTTCATCCATAATTGTGCCGAGACTTTGGGGGGGGGGGGGTAAGAATTCCGCAGAATGTACTGATATCTTAATACATGCTAATGCAAACACTGTTCTGCTATCTTGGTTTATAGTACTGTTTAACTATCCCTGATGTTACAGCTTGTTCTCCAATTATTTTTGGCTGTTTGAATTATGCTATTTGAGGTTGATGGGCCTGTACATTGTTTAAAATGCCTAATGTTGGGAGGGTAGTTAGCAGCTGTGAGAATGTTGCAGTGTTCAATGTTTGCTGGAATTTTTTTTTTATGTGGGGCCACATACTGTATAAGCACATTGTAAATGCTACGCCTTTGTTTTCACTTCATCCAAAATTATGCAGAGACTTTGGGGGGGGGGGTGAGAATTCCACAGAATGTACTGATATCTTAATGCATGCTAATGCAAACACTCTTCTGCTATCTAGGTGTATAGTACTGTTTAACTATCCTTGATGTTACGCCTTGTTGCAATGACTTTAATTTTTTTCATTGTCTGTAGTTATTGTGTTGAAAGTCTGGGAGTGTGGTTAGGGCCTGTGAGAATGTTGCAGTGTACATCGTTTGCCTGGAGTTTTTTTAATGGGGGATCACTGACTGTATAAGCACATTGTTAATACTAAGCCTTTTTGTTTTCACTTCATCCAGAATTGTGTCGAGACTTTGGGGGGGGTAAGAATTCCACAGAATGTACTGATATCTTAATGCATGCTAATGCAAACACTGTTCTGCTGTCTAGGTTTATAGTACTGGTTAACTATCCCCGATGTTACGCCTTGTACTCCAGTTATTTTTGGCTGTTTGAATTATGCTATTTGGAGGTTGATGGGGCCTGTACATTGTTTAAATTGCTTAATGTTGGGAGGGTAGTTAGCGGCTGTGAGAATGTTGCAGTGTTTATTGTTTGCCTGGAATTTTTTTTAATGTGGGGCCATGCACTGTATAAGCACATTGTTAATGCTACACCTAAATTTTTTGTTTTCACTTTATCCAGGACTATTGTGCATCGGCTGTGGGGTAGGGGGGTGGGGTGAGAATTCCGCAGAATGTACTGATATCTTAATGCATCCTACTGCAAACACTGCTCTGCTATCTAAGCTTATAGTAATGTTTTAAACTATCCATGATGTTACACCTTCCTCTGTAGTTATTTTTGGCTGTCTGAATTATATTGACAGGTTAGGAGGTTGATGGGGCCTGTGAGAATGTGCACAATGTCCAGATGTTTTTGGTTTTTAGTCTGTTCTCTCTTACAAAATGATTAAAATGCACTCTACTACACTAAATAGCTAAAATGAATGTTCCTCCTCCTCCCTATGGGTTTTTATCCCTGGTTTTATGATGTTGTACACAGGTCCTGTGCTAAGAAGGGGGGGGGGGTTGGGAATGTCTTTGTGAGGGATTCAGTGTGGGTGTCTTTGTCTTTTGTACCTCTGTGGGACTGGCTACTTTAATGCAGTACAGAGGCTTGTCATAATGTAACAACATTGCTACTAAATGCCAGTCAGTCTAGGTGTCTTTGTGGGGAATCAGTATGGGTGTCTTTGTGTACCTCTGTTGGACTGGCTACCTTGATGCGGTACAGAAGCTTGTCATACTGTAACAACATTGCTATGAAATGCCAGTCATAGCTCTTAATTACTTGGCACAATATCTGGACAAAGCCACAGATAATGGAGTTACAGTACCAAAGATCAGGGCAAATTTTAAATATTTGCTCTTATAAACTGAAAAAGTTGCTAGAATAAAGGGTGTTACGATGCATGCTCTGAAGGATATGAAGTTAAACTGAAATGTCTGTCATTTAATGAATTCAGTCATCAATAATTTGCCACAAAAGATCCAGAAAACTACACATTTTGAGGAACAGACCAAACATGAGGTTGGGAGGATGGCCTAATGGCTAAGGTGTTTGCCTTATAAACACAAGGTGCAGGGTTTGAGTCTCACAAGGGATAATTGGCTAGGCTTAAATAGGTTCATAGGTTCATACTAGGCTATCTGCCCTAGGGCATTTATAAGCCTAGCCAGAATGTGTTTGGCTTTCGCCACCCATTTTAAATTTATTTTGCTATGCCCTTTTTCGAGGTTAGTATACTGTGCCTCTGTCTAACAGTGACACAGAAGTGATACCTGGGGTAAACCTACGATCTCCCATACACTCATCAAGATTCCTCTTGAAGAGAGTCAATGAGGGACTCTGCCTAAACTGGACTGGGATTTTATCCCAGAGTGAAGGGAGCCTCTGGGTTATGAATCTGTCCCTCCAGCATGTCCTATTTATTTCAGTGCTGAGGTTCAAGTCTCTCGAGCGCGTAGCTTGATGGGATTTGGATTTTCTGAGGTACAGCATGTCCATTAATTCCGGGTTGGACATGGCTTTATACGTCAGGCACAGATCGCCTCTGAACAGGCGGTATGCCACTGAGTAGAGCTGGAGTTTCTTTAACCAGGCAGTATATGGCATCTGTTTGAGCCCTTTGATCCTCTTGGTGAGGTACTTTTGGGGTCTTTCCAGTTGCTGCAGGTGTCTGGTAAGGTACATCCAAAAAGGGGCATTGTACTCAATTATGGGCCTGATGAGGATGAGTAAAGAGGCACGATGGCGTCCCTGATCTAGATGTGAATCCCTTCATGATTAGGTGGGCTATATAAAATGTTTTTCTAACCACTTTGGCCACGTGGTTGTCAAATGAGAGATTGCTATCAACTTGGGTCCCCAGGTCCCTAATTACTTCTTCTGTACTTAATGGATTACCACCTATGTGGTAATTTGTGGGCACTTTGCTTTTGCCAAAGGGGATGACTATACACTTTTTGGCATTTAGCTTGAGGCCATGGCTCTGGCACCAGTTGTCTGTTTCTATGAGGCCCTTTTGGAGGATGCTTGTGTCGACTGGAGAGTCGATTATGACACCCAGTTTGCAGTCATCTGCGAACTTGGTCAGCCACAGTCTTTCCGTGTAGGCCTGTACCTCCGAGAAATATATACCGAACAAGAGAGGTCCCAGGACTGAGCCTTGTGGGACACCACTTGTAACTGGTTTGGAGTCTGACATGGCTCCAGCAATTCTAACCATGTGGGTTCTGTCCTTGAGCCAGTTTGCAATCCATCTAGTGACATAGGGGTTTATATTTAAGCTGGTGAGCTTATCTATAATGCCCGAGTGGGGTATTGTATCGAAGGCTTTTGTGAGGTCCAGGTAGGCTGTGTGTACCACCTTCCCCTCGTCAATGGCCTTGGTGACTGTTTCAAAGAAATCAACCAGGTTTAAGAGGCAGGATCTGCCCTTAACAAAGCCGAACTGGGTAGGATCCAGTGTTTGTAGGTCCACAATATCTTTATTTATGAGGTCCATGATGATCCTTTCCATAGCTTTGCAGACAAAGCTAGTCAGGCTTATGGGGCGATAGTTTCCAGGATCCGTTGAGGCACCACCTTTATGGAGAGGGACCACTGTTGCTGTACCACTCTTTGGGCACATATCCTGTAGTAAGGCTGAGATTGAACAGTAGTTTTATGTTTGGGTTTAGCTCTTCTTGGAGTTCATGTAGGGCAGCCGGGACACCATCTGGTCCCATTGATGCTGTGTTTTGCTTTGGAGAGGGCGGCTCTTACCTGAGCATCTGAGATGTCAGGGGGCAGCACTCTGCTGGGATAGATATTTGCCCTTGTGGTCGGGGGGGGGGGAGTTTGCGCTGAACCTGTCAGCTAGGATGTTGGCAATATCTGTGGGTTCGGTGTATTTTTTGTCATTTTGGACTAATTCTGAGCATATCTGGGAATTACCACCCAGGTTCCTAACATAACTAAAGAAAGCCTTGTGATTATCCTTAGTGTCCTGTGCAATTTTTCTCTCGAAGCTGGCCTTAGACAATTTTATGTGTGCCCGTAGTTTTTTGCTAATACTGATCAGTGATGCCATCCCTTTTTGGGATTTTGCTCTATCATTTAGTAGCTTCCTCCTTCTATTGTATAGTTTGTTTATGGCTGGAGTCCACCAGACAGGATGTCTGCCTTTGGAGGATTGGGTCTTGGTTTTATTTGGGATCGCATGATCCATGCATTCCTGAAGGTGTTCATAGAATGCGTTTATAAAGGATTCTGCGGTCTGGGGGCTTTGAAGGATTCCACCTCAGTTTTGAGGAGGGTGAAATTTGCTTTAGAGAAGTTTTTCACTGTGGTTTTCTGGGCAGGGGGTGGGGTGTGGGGTAATAAGGAGATGTAGTTATGTGAAGAGAGTGGTTGGTTTAGAATAAATCTGGCAATTTTGTTGTATGTTTGTTCCAGTTTCTGCACTGAGGTAGTTTGGATATTGGTAAAGATGGCAAAGCATTTAGAAAACTAGGTAAGAGAAATGCCTGCGCAAGAGTGCGTTTAGTGGCAGTAGTGAGGAACTTTTTGTTCCTATAAAGTAGTCCAAGTTTTTGGTGTTTTTTGATGGCCTGCTGTATGTTCAAGTCAAAGTTTAGTCAGTCATCAATTATTACCCCAAGGAGTTTGGTGTGTGAGGCAGGGGAGATAGTGGTGCCATCTAAGGAGGAAAGATAAAAATTGGATTTAAAGTGAGAGACTGTCTGAGGTAGGAAGAGAAGGAGTTGAGTTTTCTTAGGGTTAAGGATTAGTTGATTGTTTCTGAGCCATCTTCCAACAGAGATAAAGGAATTCTGAGTTAGTGTGTGTAGTTCACAGATAGTATTGGAGATAGATAAGAGAGCAGAGTCGTCTGCATATTGTATTACATATAAGAGACTGCAGGATGAATCTAGGTTGTTGGTAAAAATGTTGAAAAGGAGTGGTCCAAGTATGGAGCCTTGAAGGTACTCCTTTTTGAACAGCAATAATTGCTCTGAGCCTATAATTTGTAAGTTCTGTCAAGTTTCCACCTTTGTGCAAGGGTATAATGTGTGATATTTTCCAGATGGTTAGAACATATTGCTCAGTAATGGATCTATTAAGTATTCAGGGTGAGAACTGGCTTTGGCTGCTATTTTTTTTAATTCTGCAGATAGATTATCAGCTGAATTTGCAGTAGGTTTTGAGTTTTTTACAAGTTTTTTAAACACTGTTCTGCTATCTAAGTTTATAGTACCATTTTAAACTATCCCTGATGTTACGTCTTATTCTTCAGTTTTTTGGCTGTGTGAATAATGCTGAGAGGTTAGGAGGTTGATGGGGCCTGTATGTTGTTTAAAATGCCTAATGTTGGGAGGGTAGTTAGCGGCTGTGAGAATGTTGCTGAAGGTATGGATGTTTTGAATGCCTACTAATGCAAACCCTGTTACACTACTATTCTGTATAACCACAGTGTTCAACTCACTGATGCAATGAGTACAATTTTTTTCGTTGTCTGTAGTTAATGTGTTGAAAGTTTGGGAGTGTGGTTAGGTCCTGTGAGAATGCTGCAGTGTTCAATGTTTGCCTGGAGTTTTTTTAATGGGGGGGTAATGCTCTGTATAAGCACATTGTTAATGCTACACCTTTGTTTTTTTTCACTTCGCCCACTATTATTGTGCTGCGACTTTGGGGGGGGGGGGATTCAGCAGAATGTACTGATATCTTAATGCATATTAATGCAAACACTGTTCTGTCATCTAGGTTTATAGTACTGTTTAACTAACCCTGATGTTACACCTTGTTCTGCAGTTATTATTGGCTGTTTGAATTATGCTCTTTGGAAGTTGATGGGACCTGTGCATTGTTTACAATGCCTAATGTTGGGAGGGTAGTTAGCAGCTGGGAGAATGTTGCAGAAGGTACAGATTTTTGAATGTATACTAATGCAAACCATGTTATGCTACTATTGTGTATACCAACAATGTACTACTGATGCAATGACTTAACTTTTTATGTTGTCCGTAGTTATTGTGTTGAAAAGTTTGGAGTGTGGTTTGGGCCTGTGAAAATGTTGCAGTGTCCATTGTTTGCCTGGAGTTTTAATGGGTACTACTGTATGACATGTTATACTATGCCTTGTTCACTTCATCCATAATGTGCGAGACTTTTAATTAAGAATGTGCTGATCTTAATAGCTAATGCCGTTCTGCTATCTTGGTTTTATACTGTTTAACTATCCCGATGTTACAGCTTGTTCTCCAATATTTTTGGCTGTTTGAATTATGCTTTTGAGTTGATGGGGCCTGTACATGTTAAAATGCCATGTTGGGAGGGTAGTTAGCAGCTGTGAGAATGTTGCAGTGTTCAATGTTTGCCTGGAATCTTTTATGGGCCACATACTGTATAAGCCATTGTTTAAAAGCTACTTGTTTCACTTCATCAAAATTATGAGAGACTTGAGTGAGAATTCCACAGAATGTACTGATATCTTAATGCATGCTAATGCAAACACTCTTCTGCTATCTAGGTGTATAGTATGTTCTATCCTTGATGTTACCCGTCAATGACTAATTTTTTTATTGTCTGAGTATTTTGAGTTGAAGTGGGAGTGGTAACAAGTTGTTCCACTTGAGTTTATAAATTCTAGGAACCTTTGGGTGTTGGAGCTAGGTGCTCCCAGTCTATGTTTGGGTAGTTGACCAATATAATGGTGTTTGGAGAGACCTTCATATTTTCCAGTGTTCTCAGGAAGGTTGGGTTCCTGGGTTTGGGAGGGTGGTCTGTAGCAGGCTATAAACTGGAAGGCAGTTTTACCCACTGTTAGTTGCACATGGATAGTCTCTGATGCTTGCTTTGCCACCAACCTGGAGTGTGGGTATCTTTGATGAATATGATACTCCTCCTTTGTGGTTCGTCCAAGTTTTGGGAAAAGCATGGTATGAGGTATAACCTGGTAGTGCTGGGGTGCTCTCGGCCCTGAACCAGGTTTTGTTACTGCACAGATATCGATGTTCTCCATGCTAAGGAGAGTTTGCATGCATCTTGAGGTTTAGACTTCTGGCGTTGAGTAGCATTACTCTTATTTTCTTATCCCTTGTGATACCTATGGAGGTGGGTTTGTCTTTTGAGCCTTGCCTAAAAGGCACTATGGGTAGCAAGAGCCTTTGCCAATATCCAAGCCCAGGGTGACAGGTGCAAGCCATCCCTAACATCGGTTGTGAGCATATCATCCCAAGCTGACAGGCATTGATCCCCTTTGAATGACACCAGTACTTAAGCCAATTGTTGAAATTGATCATCTTGTCTTCATATTGGCATCATTCTTGGTGAGGTAAGATGCTACTCAAGGTCAGGGTCATACCCTGGGCTATGCTCAGAGCTCCTCTATGTCTCTTTCATGTAGTCCAGGAGTCTCAGGTCATTCACACCAGCATGGACAATGACTGAGTCATATTTGTACTTGCCTTGGAGTGACCTGAGTGCTTGTGTTATGTGGATCCTAGCCAACAGGCAGCTCACCGTGACCTCTCCTTGTTCAGCCTGGTGGCGGGATGTCAGTGTGCCTGGATAGAGTCACCTATTACAAGTGTATCAGGTGTGTTGTTTAGTCTTAAGGCTGTGACTGTTGCACACTGGCTTTGAGATATGTGTTGCACGTGTTTTGTTTTGGGTGCTGCTTGGTGTCTGCTTTGGAGGTCTCTGCTGCTTGCAGATCTTTATTTAGAGCCTCAGTATGTTTTGTGTGATTATGTGTTTGGTTTGCTGTGGTAGGTCTATGTGAGACTGGAATTGTAGTGAGTGTGGTTTCCTTCTCCTCCTGACTGGTTATGCCAGTACTGAGTTGAGAGAGCTTAGCCTCCAGTTTGGCTATATGGTTGCATCTCTCACATGTGTTGGGAGGAGGAAAGGGTTGTCTGTGTACATGAGGCAGTTGTAACATTGCCTCAAGATTCCCAGATTCACCAGCTGGATCGGAGAGGAGATTGACAACTGACCTTTGGACATGCTAGAATAATATTGGGAATTTTAATAATTGAAAACCAGGGCCAGTGGGGATGAGGGTGTAGTGCTTTTAATTTATGCTGACTTATATAATTGCTTTAGTGAGCAAGTGCCAGGTAACAGAATGTGTTACAGGTAACTTAAATGCAAAAATGACAAACAGTAACTTTCTTTCAAGTGAAACAAGGAAATAAGTACAGTAAGCAATGCAGATATCACTAGTGATCCACAGAAGTGCTGAGAGGGTATTAGGTGGAATTTGCAGTTCAGGATTTTGAATGCCTACTAATGCAAACCCTGTTACACTACACTATTCTGTATAACCACAGTGTTCAACTCACTGATGCAATGAGTACAATTTTTTTTAGGTTGTCTGTAGTTAATGTGTTGAAAGTTTGGGAGGTGTGGTTGGGTCCTGTGAGAATGCTGCAGTGTTCAATGTTTGCACAGGTTTTTTTAATGGGGGGTAATGCTCTGTATAAGCACATTGTTAATGCTACACCCTTTGTTTTTCATAACCCACTATTATTGTGCTGCGACTTTGGAGATTCAGCAGAATGTACTGATATCTTAATGCATATTAATGCAAACACTGTTCTATTGTCATCTAGGTTTATAGTACTGTTTAATAACCCTGATGTTACACCTTGTTCTGCAGTTATTATTAGCTGTTTAATTATGCTCTTTGGAAGTTGATGGGACCTGTGCATTATTTACAATGCTAATGTTGGGAGGGTAATTGTAGCTGGGAGGAGCTTGCAGAAAGGCCTGAATTTTGAATGTATACTAATGCAAACCATGTTATGCTACTATTGTGTATACCAACAATGTACTACTGATGCAATGACTTAACTTTTTATGTTGTCCGTAGTTATTGTGTTGAAAAGTTTGGAGTGTGGTTTGGGCCTGTGAAAATGTTGCAGTGTCCATTGTTTGCCTGGAGTTTTTTTAATGGGGGGGGGTCACGTACTGTATAAGCACAATGTTAATACTATGCCTTTTTGTTTTCACTTCATCCATAATTGTGCCGAGACTTTGCGGGGGGGGTAGAAATTCCACAGAGATGTGCTGATATCTTAATACATGCTAATGCAAACATTTTGTTTCTGCTATCTTGGTTTATAGTACTGTTTAACTATCCCTGATGTTACAGCTTGTTCTCCAATTATTTTTTGAAAACTGAACACGAATTATGCTATTTGAGGAGTTGATGGGGCCTGTACATTGTTTTAAAATGCCTAATGTTGGGGAGGAGTAGTTAGCAGCTGTGTGAGAATGTTGCAGTGTTCAATGTTATGCCTGGAATCTTTTTATGTGGGGGCCACATACTGTATAAGCATTATTGTAAATGCTACGCCTTTGTTTTCACTTCATCCAAAATTATGCAGAGACTTTGGGAAGTGAGGAATTCCACAGAATATTACTGATATCTTAATGCATGCTAATGCAAACACTCTTCTGCTATCTAGGTGTATAGTACTTGTTTAACTATCAGCTTGATATTTGCATGCCTTGTTGCAATGAGCTTTAATTTTTTCATTGTCTGTAGTTATTGTGTTGAAAGTCTGGGGAATGTGGTTAGAATACCTGTAGAGATATGTTGCGAGGTGTACATTGTTTGCCTGGAGTTTTTAATGGGGGATCACTGACTGTATATAAGCACATTGTTAATACTAAGCTTTTTTGTTTTCACTTCATCCAGTATTGTGTCTAGACTTGGGGGGGTAAAAATTCCACAGAATGTACTGATATCTTAATACATGCTAATGCAAACACTGTTCTGCTGTCTGGGTTTATAGTACTGGTTAACCTTTATCCCCAGATGTTACGCCTTGTACTCCAGTTAAAGTTTGGCTGTTTGAGTTATGCTATTTGGAGGTTGATGGGGCCTGTACATTGTTTAAATTGCTTAATGTTGGGAGGGTAGTTAGCAGCTGTGGGAATGTTGCAGTGTTTATTGTTTGCCTGGAATTTTTTTTAATGTGGGGCCATGCACTGTATAAGCACATTGTTAATGCTACACCTAAGTTTTTTGTTTTCACTTTATCCAGGATTATTGTGCATCGGCTGTGGGGGGGTGGGGTGGGGTGAGAATTCCGCAGAATGTACTGATATCTTAATGCATCCTACTGCAAACACTGCTCTGTTTATCCCTGGTTTTATGATTTTGTACACAGGTCCTGTGCTAAGGGGGTTGGGAGAATGTCTTTGTGAGGGATTCAGTGTGGTGTCTGTCTTTTGTACCTCCTGTGGGGACTGGCTGCTTTAATGCAGTACAGAGGCTTGTCATAATGTGAAACAACATTGCTACTAAATACCAGTCAGTCTAGGTGTTTTTGTGGGGAATCAGTATGGGTGTCTTTGTGTACCTCTGTTGGACTGGCTACCTTGATGCGGTACAGAAGCTTGTCATAATGTAACAACATTGCTATGTAATGCCAGTTATAGCTCTCAATTACTTGGCACAAAATCTGGACAAAGCCACAGATAATGGAGTTACAGTACCAAAGATCAGGGCAAATTTAAATATTTGCTCTTATAAACTGAAAAAGTTGCTAGAATAAAGGGTGTTACGATGCATGCTCTGAAGGATATGAAGTTAAACTGAAATGTCTGTCATTTAAATGAACTGATATCAATAATTTGCCACAAAAATCAGAAAACTACAAATTTTGAAGAACAGACCAAACATGAGGTTGAGATGGCCTAATGGCTAAGGTGTTTGCCTTATAAACACAAGGTGCAGGGTTTGAGTCTCACAAGGGATAATTGGCTAGGCTTAAAATGGCTCACATGGGCAGTTAGCTTAGTAGTAATCTATGAATCTAGGAACCTATGAGTCATATCTGGAAATTCTGTGAAAATCTGAGCAGTTGAGTATGCAGTTATTGTCTGCACCTGTGAGTAGCTACCTTGCTGTGGTACAGGGGCTTATCATAATGAAACATTGGTACTAAATGCCAGTCAGTGTGTGCACCTGTAAGTCGTTACCTTGCTGTGGTACAGGGGTTTGTCATAATGTAACATTGGTACTACATGCCAGTAAGTGTGTGCATCTGTGAGTCACTACCTTGCTGTGGTACAGGGGTGTCATAATGTATCATTGGTACTAAATGCCAGTCAGTGTGTACATGCACCTCTGAGTTGCTACCTTGCTATGGTACTGGAGTTTGACATAATGTAACACTGGCACTAAATGCCAGTTGGTGTGTGTACCTGTGAGTAGCTACCTTGCTGTGGCACAGGGGTTTATCATAATGTAACATTGGTATTAAATGCTACTATGTACCTTGGCACATCAATTCTTAATGATCTGAATGTAGTGACACTGTAATGGTTAAATGGTGCTGGATGAGCTTGACAGGGAAGGGGGTGCTATGGCAATGTGGTCACACTTGATATTCTCCTGAGTAGGATCCCCAACTTGAACCTTGCTGGGGGCTCCCAAAATGCTAGCACCATCCCTGACTAAGTGTGAAGGTCCAGGTTTATATTACCTTTTCAAAAGGGCTGTTCATCAAACACCCTTTCATCGACACATATCCACCAAAATACCAAAACTCTGAACGGCTACATAAGGTCACTTTTTCCCAGGGGAAAAAATAGCTTGGCTGTTGTTGGGAATTTGCCCTTTCTTCCACTGTAGTGTGATCTCAGAGTTGGTATATTTAGGTAGGGGGTTGTGGGAGATACAGCCCCTTACATCAGGGGGTGTGGGGGTGAAGCCCCCCACTTCATAATGTCTGACAATAAAAAAATCGCTTTTGTGGCCATTCTAAGTTTTGGTATTTCGGTGAATATGTCTCGATGTAAGGGCATTCGATGAACAGCACTGTCGATGTCATAATATAGACCCATGAAGGTCCAATATACTGCACCTTGGGATTTTTCTAAATGGTAACACATTGCAAAAAATTATTATAATAGCACTTTACATCTCACTCCTGTTGAGCTGTCTGTGCAGTCACTGGATATGCAACTTTGTTGATTCTATGATGTCCTTGCTGTTTAAAATCTTGTCATGCTTTGTTACAATTTAACTTCAAAACAGTGAATGTATTTTAATTCCATTGCTAAAATCACCATCTGCAAAAATCTGAGAGTCCAGAAAATTAAAATCTTTCAATCCCCATCTGCAGTGTGTGTGTGACTATGTATTAATTTTTAGAAAATAATAAAGAGTCTATGTTAATCTATCTTTTAGTATACTTTTAGTTAGATTTTTCTAAAAATTAAAGTATATTTCCTGTCAGGATATTAAAATCTAAGCAGCGCTAACATTTGTGTAACCTGCCTTTTACTAGCATTTAATGTACTCTCTATATTGTCTGTTAACTATAAAAATGTATCTCTTGGAGCTTTTCTCCCTGGGCCTCCGCTGAAAATGGACTTATATCCAGTTGGATTATCCCGGTTAACAAATGTAAATTAAAAAAAAAAAAAAATATATATATATATATATATATATATATATATAGAGAGAGAGAGAGAGAGACTGAGACACATATAGATACACAAATACACGCATACATAGATGTATAGATAAATAGATATATAGTGAAGGATAACAGAATTTCAAGAGAAATGAATTTTAAATACAGCCATTAAACAAGTTCAAAAGGTCAAGTCATGTCATCACTGTTGTTTCCTCATGCTGCAGCTTCACAAACTTGTTAAAAAGTATCTAAATAGGCTCATGCACAGCAGAGGCTGTCTCTAGTGAGGAAAAAAAGCATTTTTGGTGGGAAATCAAATCTTGAATCTTTTACAGTTTACAGAAAGCAAAAAATAAAAAAATAAAAAACACTTAAACTGCCTTGTCAGTGCATGTCATGAATCTCCTCAATGAGAACAGTCACACAGACTACCAGTTTCCTCAGAAAACATCAACATCATGAAAAAATTAACCCTTTCATATAAAAACAGCTATTTAGAAGTAACAACAGCTGCCTCAAATCAAAATCATTGTATAACATTTCAATCATTTACCCACCAGTTAACCAGACCAGAGAGAGAAGAAGAAAAAAAGAACCTTATATATTATATATATATATATATATATATATATATATATATATATATATATATATATATATATATATGTGTGTGTGTGTGTGTGTGGTGGTGCTGCGGTAGCATTGCTGCCTCACAGTAAGACACTGTCCAGTTTGATTCTCAGCTAGACCATCTTCTGCGTGGAGACATGCGTGAATGGGCATACCTTCGTTGAAGGTTGTGCATCAGGCCTGGCAAGCTGGTACGTAAAAATCAACTTCCAATCATTAGCGGACCTGAGTTCCACTGTGGCGACCCCTAATCGGGAAAAGCCAAAAGACACAAACAAATATATATATATATATATATATATATATATATATATATATATATATATGTAAAACACTTATATTTAGCTATATATACAATACCATTAATGTACTGTATTAATGTTTATATGTGTCTAAACAAAGAGTCTAAAACATCTAGTTAGAAACACTAATCAGAAACATATTGTTACCCACCAATGACTCACTAGAAAAAATGCACTTTGGTATTAAGTCAAAATTATACTATTACTGAAGAATTAGAAGCAATTTATCATTTGTAGTTATTTAAAAAGGAAAAGTATGTGAAGTACTTATAGTGGGAAAAAGAGAGAAAAGGAACATTAGCAACAAAAAAGAATAGGAAAAAAAAAGAGAGAGAATGTTATTTAAATACTTAGTACTATATGTAATTAGAAAAAGTAGATATAGAATGGAAAAGAGAAAGTTAGTAATAAAGATGATTCACATTACCTTACTCTACACAGATTTTCCAGAATCAAATATATTATGATTCATAAAAAAAGCATTTAGAATTAGAAGGAATTTATTGATTTGTCCTTTAGTTTCTTGGTTTTGTTTGCTTCTTCCTTCACAGACCATGCATTTATTGTTGCCTGTCTCTTCAAACTCTGGGATGACCATTCCATTTCTTCTATATCCGACAGTATTTTCTTCTTTTGGATAAATTCTACTGCATCTTGTAGGGAATCAAAGATCTTCACTCCTTCTGACAAGGTGATTTTTATTCTTGCAGGAAAAAGAATTTGAGATTTAATATTGGCTTTTTTCAAGGACTTAGAGGAACACACTCCTTTCTTCTGGATATGACTGTAGAGGAGTAGTCATTGTCAAAACCAATAACTTTTTCACCCATCTTTATAGGGGAATTAGTCCAAGCTGATTTCAGCACCAAGTCCGTGTCTTGTGAGGAAAGAAATCTAACTAGACCTGGGGTTAGATGAACTCAGAGATGTAGCTGGATTTGCCAGGGACCAATGAGCCCTCACAATTCCAAAATGAGGGATTCAGGCATGTTTAGTTCTTGATGAAAACCACTTATTGAGGAATTGAATCATGTTAGAATCCTTTTCTTTCTCAGGAACTCCATATATTCTTATGTTATTCTTCCTTGATCTACTTTCAAGGTTTTCCAGTTTCTCAATCAGCCTGGTGTTTTGTTTTAGACGAAATTCATTGTGATGTTCATTTTCTATCACTCTAGTATCCAAGTCAGTTACTGTTTGCTCTAAGGCAAGAATCTGTTCAGATTGTTTTTTTACTATTCCATTTAGAAGTTCCAGTTGTTTACTGCATTCTTGTTTTATAATATATACAAAATAAGAAAATCACTGGGAACTGCTGCTGTACGAACACAATAAATATTTATTAAAACACTGAGAGTAAAAAACAACAAAGTGAGCGCTTTCGGGCTAAACCCTTCATCAGACAAAAGTGCTCTTACAAACATCACATTTTTAAAAAATACTTACACCAATCAGTACTCAGAAAAAACCGCGTTTTACTGTGGGTTGTCCTGATACAAACTATTCAATTAATAATTAAAGGCACATATTACTGCTGATGTGTATTCAATAAAATAAAATAAAATAAAAATAAAAATTCAATAAAAAGCATGCCTATTTTTGAGAGTGGGTTTCAGGGGTACCATATCATTTAGCCCTGGTTTAACATGGGCTGTTAGATCTAAAATCCATTGTGATTCTATAGCCTCTGTTTTCAGCCTGATATCACCACCTCTCTTATTGAGAAAGACATTAGCAATCACCCTAAATATTTATTGTGTTCGTACAGCAGCAGTTCCCAGTGATTTTCTTATTTTGTATTTGTTGATAATTGGAAGCACTGGGATTAGGCTAAGCACTAGCTTTCTTCTTGGATTTTCTACTTTTGGCTTATTGTGCTATGCATGCTGCTGAAGGAAATACCGTAACCAATGGACTGAATACAATGTCAGCAGTAGGCAGTCGTGGTTTGGCTATGGATATTTGGTGCACAGATAAACTGACAATGCAGCAGAATCCTCTGCTTAATTTGGGTTTCTCTGTTCTGAGGAACAATGGTGAAGAGCCGTTGAAACCACTAGCGATGGACAAAACTTTTGAAGACTTGGCTCGCGGACCTTAATTTTAAGGCCATGAGGCTACAATGACTACAATGGCAAGCCTACCACTTGGAGGCTTGTCTGGATATGGCATTGTCGAGGGGCATGCGTGTCATGTGCATGCCAACACAAGGGACAAGTATCCAGATTTATTAGCTAAGTGGCAGGCTATCAATATAAAAACAAGCTTTCAATACATGGAGTTGTTGATAACTTTTTTCTCTTCAGAAGTTGCAGATTTGAAATGTGAGGTATCCAATGCAAAGCAGAAGTTGACGGACAATTTCCGGGAACCACATCATAAGACCCGATTGGAGCAGATACATCAGGATCTTCTGGATAATGATGATAAATTAAGAACTTTGAAAATGGGTAAATTAAGGCGAGACTATAAAGATTTTTCGAGGGGTAATATCTTCGTGTGGAAGAATACCCCTCGATCCTCTAATAATACATGGAGGTCACAGGGACCCAGAGGGAGACCTATGAATGCAGAAGGCGGCGGTCGTTTGATCGCCTAATACAGAGACACTCACAGCAACAACAGTTCCGTTGACGCTTTGGCGGAATCCGTTAATGGCTAATGAAAGAGTGGTAGCTATTGACAGCCAATCTGAGCTTCCCAATCTGCACAAACTTCAATGTGATTACTGCTTGTGACTTAGCAGTCATAGGCAAAGAATCGCGAATTTGGAAGGGCCGAACACTGACTGTAATCAAAGTGATTTAGTTAAGGGAGGGACATTGATTACATCTGTGACTCCCTTGACTAGTTTGCAAGATACTTTTAATGAGAGGGTAGAATCAGTGCCTGTTTCAGGGGACATGGGAGCGTCCTAAAGTGCTATTAGGACAGGATTATTTTTTGGGCATGTTGCCCATGATATGTCAAGAGAAAAGGTCCGTGAAAGGTCCGGGATGACGACAGGGACTCGATGAACAAAAGGAGGACTTTGAATTGACTTCATGTTGTTTTATTCATGGTATTGTATTTAATTTATCTAAATATACACTAGATGCTGCCGGAAATATATGTTTTGAATAGAGGAATGACATTTGTACCAAGTAAACCTTGTATGTATAGTGATATAGTGCTGGATTTAATGTTGTATTGCCGAAGGTAATGTTGAATAAGATATATGGAGGGGCACAGGGTTCTAGTATGGGCTCTTAAAACCAGTAGCTATATTCCCCATTTTCACCAGCACTGAATTTATTTATTAACAAATGTGAGAGTGATTTGTGTAAGCTCTTGCAAGAAAAAGGGAAAAACTGTTTTTATAATTTAACTAATGAGCAAAGACAGGCCTTAGAGAAACTTAGTAAAAATCAAGATCTGACGATAAGGATGGCAGACAAAGGAGGGGGAGTAGTTGTCTTGGACACTGACTGGTACAATAGGAAGATATTAGAACTGTTATCAGAAAGAGAGGTCTATCATATGATGAATCCAGTAGAAATTAAGAACATCATAAGTAAGGTACATGTACGTGTAGAATGGCTATTTGCTAACATGTACATAACACAGGACCTTAAAGATTTTTTCATGTAGATAAACCAGTCATTCCAGTGTTCAAGGCTCTACCCAAAGTACATAAGTCACTGTTTGACCCACCACTTAGACCTATAGTGTCGGGTAGGGGCTGGGTCACTGAAAATTTATCTATATGGCTGGAATGCACACTTAGACCCTACATTGATCTCATGGATAATGTTTTGAAGGATACTGCACACTTCCTAAAGATCTTGGGTGAGATGAATAGGGAAGGCAGACAGGAAGGGATTATGTTAGTAAGTTTAGATGTACACAGTTTATTCACAGTGATAGGTAATGAGTATGGAATATTGGCCTGTGTAGGGATTCTAAAGGACATGGGTGTTGCAGAGAGAGAACTTTTTCTCATAGAGGAGTCATTGAAATTAGTTCTGGAGAACAATGTTTTCTTGAGCAATGGCACAATGTATAGGCAAGCACAGGGTAGCTATGGGAACCCCTGTGCTAATTCTATGCTAATTTAGTTCTCTTATTGGGAAAAACAACATGTATTAAACAACAGTGACTGCAATCAACACATAGGGGTCTACCTACGATTTGTGGATGACATCTTTATCTCTTGGAAGGAGGTGAACAAGGCTGACCTCCTTTGTGGAATTTTGCATTCACTACTTCCTTCCTGAGATTTGATATAAAGAGCTCGTTTGTGGCCCTGGACTTTTTAGATGTTACTATTGAACTTACATCTGAAGGTTTTAGTTCAAAACTATTTAGAAAAGAGAGTTGGAAGAATTCCTTACTCTCTTTTGATAGTATGCATCCTAGGTTCACCTTTTCCAACATAGTGGAAGGGCAGGTGGGCAGGATATCTAGGCTTAGTTTGATGGATGACCAATTTGAGAAGGAGGTAGTGAATTTGAAGAAGTGTTTTCAGGATAGGGGATATAGACATGACTTAGTGGAAGCAGCAGCTATAAGAGGCAGTGATAATAGGAAAGGGAAATATAAGCCATGGCTTAGTATAGATACAAGGTCAGAAAGTAATGACAGCAGTCAAAATGGCTATAATAATAATGATAGGAACAAGGACATGAAACCTAGAGTGACTTTCACCTATGGGAGCAACATTCAAGAGGTATGTGACATCATTAAGAGGAATTGGAATATCATTACCAGTGATAGGAACCTGAATGACATAGTAGGGGAAGTCCCACAGTTTAGTTATAAGAGGAACAAGAATCTGAAGGATATACTCTGTCGAGATAGGGGCAATAATGATGTCACATGCTTACCTAGGTCCCAGGGCACTGTGCCATGTGGTAGTTGTAAGGCCTGTGAATATATAAATAGGGAGACAGTTTTTATACATCCGTCAACAGGGAAGAGTTTTACATTTAAGGGGAAAGCTACCTGTAGGACCACTAATGTGGTATATATGGCAGGATGTACATCATGTCAAGGATATTATGTTGGCAAGACCAACAATATGTTAAAGACCAGGATCCTGCAACATTTAGGCTCCATTAGGAACTGTGATGAGCACAATGCACTATATGATCATGTTAAGGATCACCCAACACACAATTTTAAATTCAGGGTGATTGCTAATGTCTTTCTCAATAAGAGAGGTGGTGATATCAGGCTGAAAACAGAGGCTATAGAATCACAATGGATTTTAGATCTAACAGCCCATGTTAAACCAGGGCTGAATGATATGGTACCCCTGAAACCCACTCTCAAAAATAGGCGTGCTTTTTATTGCATTTTTATTTTTATTTTTATTTTATTTTATTGAATACACATCAGCAGTAATATGTGCCTTTAATCATTAATTGAATAGTTTGTATCAGGACAACCCACAGAAAAAGGCGTTTTTTTTCTGAGTACTGATTGGTGTAAGTATTTTTTAAAAATGTGATGTTTGTAAGAGCACTTTTGTCTGATGAAGGGTTTAGCCCGAAAGCGCTCACTTTGTTGTTTTTTACTCTCAGTGTTTTAATAAATATTTATTGTGTTCGTACAGCAGCAGTTCCCAGTGATTTTCTTATTTTGTATTTGTTGATAATTGGAAGCACTGGGATTAGGCTAAGCACTAGCTTTCTTCTTGGATTGTTTTATAATATCCATTTTCTTTTTACATTTGCCCACATTTTTAGTGACAGTTCTTGGATGTTTGTTATAAGATGCAGTTCTTTCTTCACTGCACTCTCCTGGTGTGGGTTCTTAGAGTTGCTCATGTTTTTAGTGACAGTTCTTGGATGTTTGTTATTATAAGATGGAGTTCTTTCTTCACTGCACTCTCCTGGTGTGGGTTCTTAGAGTTGCTCATGTTTTTAGTGACAGTTCTTGGATGTTTGTTATTATAAGATGGAGTTCTTTCTTCACTGCACTCTCCTGGTGTGGGTTCTTAGAGTTGCTCATGTTTTTAGTGACAGTTCTTGGATGTTTGTTATTATAAGATGTAGTTCTTTCTTCACTGCACTCTCCTGGTGTGGGTTCTTCGAGTTACTCATGTTTTTAGTGACAGTTCTTGGATGTTTGTTATTATAAGATGTAGTTCTTTCTTCACTGCACTCTCCTGGTGTGGGTTCTTCGAGTTACTCATGTTTTTATTGACAGTTCTTGGATGTTTGTTATTATAAGATGTAGTTCTTTCTTCACTGCACTCTCCTGGTGTGGGTTCTTAGAGTTGCTCATGTTTTAGTGACAGTTCTTGGATGTTTGTTGTTATAAGATGTAGTTCTTTCTTCACTGCACTCTCCTGGTGTGGGTTCTTTGAGTTGCTCTTGTTGAGATCTCCAGTAGAAAACTTCTTGACAGGAATAATTAAAAATTCTCTTGACTATGTATTAATTTTTAGAAAATAATAAAGAGTCAATGTTAATCTATCTTTTAGTATACTTTTAGTTAGATTTTTCTAAAAATTAAAATATATTTCCTGTCAGGATATTAAAGTCTAAGCAGAGCTATGGATTTCTGCTGCTATCAGACTGGCATCTTGGCCATGCCCCCCTCATAAAATATTGTATTTATTTATTTATTTATTTATTAATTTATTTTGTTTTATTTTACATTTGTTAACTGTAGGACTAATTGTACTTCAAGTTTCACTAGAGGTGAAAGAAATGTATCTCATGAATGCTGTCCAATGTACTCCCTTCCACTTTGCTCTACTATGTCTCAAAATAAGTACCATATGATTGTCATATGCTAACATTTGTGTAACCTGCCTTTTACTAGCATTTAATGTACATTCTGTATTGTCTGTTAACTATAAAAATGTATCTCTTGGAGCTTTTCTCCCCGGGCCTCCACTGAAAATGGAATTATAACTAACTAGTCAGATTCTCACGGTTAACAAATGGAAAATTAAAAAAAAAAAAAAAAAATATATATATATATATATATATATATATATATATATATATATATATATATATAGACAGAGAGAGAGTGAGATACACATTTACATACACAAATACACTCATACATAGATAGATGTATAGATAAATAGATATATATTCAATAAATTACCAGGGAACCATAAGTTATCTGGTGGGACACTTTGCCGAACATTTGTGTTGCTTAATGTTTGTGTTGCCAAGTGTCTGTTTTGCCAAAATAGATAAGTGAGATTGGAATAGAGGTAGGAGTATGTGTACAAATTTTGCAGGTTAGGATTACAATTAGGGTAAGTAAGATGATAGATTTAGTAGGGTTTGTGTGTGTGTGTGTGTGTATGTGTGTGTGTGTGTGTGTGTGTGTGTGTGTGTGTGTGTGTGTGCGTGTGCGTGTGTGCGCGTGCATGTGTGTGTTCAAGTTCCCTTGTATAGTGGTAAGGTTACAGAAAGGATTTTTCTAAGGTAAGGTATAGATTAGGGCTAGCAGATATTACTAAGGTTGTGCAGGGGACTGATAAATGCAAATAACAGAATATCAAGTCTAAATGTGCAAAAATGTAAACATACTCATGTCTGAGATTGTTGTGCTTCAGAAAGTGTCATTTTTTCAGATGCATGGACATCTGGGTGTTGTTATATGTAAGCAGTGGTGGTATGAAGGTACAGCCCCTCAAACTGGTGGCTTGCTTTCCTGTAAAGCATAACTTTAAAGGTCAATGGTAATAATTATCAACATTCATTGTTCTGTTTTAGTTTCATTGTTTTGTTTCAGAGTTCAGTGAGATACACTTACTGTTCTTAGAAATGCAGTAGGGAGCCACTGTGCAGAAACCATCAGCTGGCATTTTAACGTATGCTGGCTAAATACCTGCTGCACATGTACAGAGAAGCATTCAGTGTGGACAAACAGCCAGACAGAAGGAAAGAAAAAAGAGAAAAAAGCGAGTGATGGTGTTATCCTTGCTCTGTTCGTTAGGTTTTAATGATTCTCAAAGACTATACTTAAAGCCATATAAACTATACTGTCAAAGTTGCTTCTTTTATTTTTTAAACATCTTTATTACAGAATTTATTTTGAAGTGACATATGTATACATACAATAATAAGAAAGGAAGCATACCATACTCACGTTTCCTTTGTTAAAATTCATATGGCATGAAAATAACAATTTTCATTCCCTCCAATGTTGTTTCCTGCCTTCCCTTACATTTCAGTCCTACACCTTAATACTATTTTGCATGTACTGCTCCCACAAATTCTATTTATTTCTCTGTAGCTCACTCCTTCCCTTTTTTAAATACATGTATTCAAAAATGTAAATGTAGTAGGACATGCAAATAAATTGCACAAAGAAATGAAACATCAATAACAGAATATTTAAACATAGTAAGTCCTACCCCACTACACAATAACTACCGCCCCAAATCTACTAACTGTATACAATATATACAAACATAATAAAGCAAACTACAAAGTCCATAGAACTTTTCCTACATTTGAGGCTGACCTATGGCAGAGGATAAGTATAGGGCAACAAGAATGTTTGAATAATGATGAATTATTAGAACTAACATTTATTTAGTTTTATTTATCCTTTGTTGATCAGTTAGTCCCATTAGCCTAGTAGCCTTTTTTCGGGGGAGACCTGAGGTGTTCTTTATACTAGTGGGGGAAATTTAGCCAGGGCATTTGGGAACTTTCCTTATCCATCATTGTTGCTAGTGGGAACCATTTTGCAGGAGCACTTCTGTTTTGTCCCAGATGCGGAGATGGCCCAAAGAAACAGGGAGGGAGGGAGATGGAGAGAGAAGGAGATAATGGAGTGGTAAGAGAAGTGGAGCAAAAAGCAAATATCAAGACCAGAGAATATGTGCAGGATTCTGAGGAGATGTTTCAAAGAAATCTGTTTGATGAAGATGAGTCAACAAATGATGGATGTAAAATTACAACCCTCCTGTTGGAAGGGTTGTGGGATGATTTACTTAAAAAAATGGTGATGCAGAGGGAACCAGAAAATGAAAGTGAAGTATCCTGGGGGGACATTATGGAGAAAATACAAAATGAGGATGCAGAGACAATCCTGAAGAACAGCGCTGAGATGGAAAAGAAAATATATGAAGTAAAAGTAAAAGAAGGCAAAAGAGAAGTAGCAGAAAAGAAGACTGAAGAAAATTAAAAAAAATGGAAGTATGTGGTAACAATACAAAGTAAAGAATGAAGTATGAGAAAATGTAATAGTTCATTTGGGTGTAAAAGCACATGAGGTGAGAGTATTTATTCTTATTAACAAAGAGACATTGTGACATTATATTTCAGACTGCTTTTTCAATGGAAAATGTTCTTGGAGAATGTGAAGAAAAGACTGCAACCTATGGAATCTTTATGTAATAAAAGCTTTTAACAGCGAAACAAAAAAGAAAATTCATGCACAATTTTGAACAGAGTTAGAAAGAGGAACTTTGAAAGGACATTTGAAAACTTTACATAAAGAAATACTAGACATTGCAAACATTTATGTTAAAGGGGTTTATAGACTGGTGGATGGGATTGCAATACTGTGTTAAAACAAAAAGGGAAAAAATTATATATATACCAATCATGATGAATGTGGAGGGGAATGGGGTGTTGTAAACAACTAGGAACAACCCCAAACATGTTTTTTTTTCTTTTTTTTTTTTTTTTTTGTGGAAAAGAAAAATATTTGATAAGGAATTCTAATAAAAGAAAATGCTATTTTTGGGAAATGGGACGATGCAAAAAAGTGAATTAAAATATTATAAATGTAACAAACAGACATTTACGGATGGATTGCAAAAATGAAAATAAGAGTAAGGAAAAAGAAAGAGAAGAAAATGGACAAAGAGAAGATAGAGAAATATATCAGAAAAAGTAATAAACAGGACATAAAAGAAGGTTCTGAAATGAGTGATAAAGAAGTCATACATTGTGAGGTAGTAAAATAAAAAAGAATTCTATTGGTAAAAGTGTAAAAGACAGAAAACGAAAAATTAAAGGGATAAGTACAAAAAAGAAAGGAATTAAATGAAAAGGAGGGTTTGTATAATGGTCAAGGTGTTTGACTCAGAGACACAAGGTACAGTGCTTGATTCTCACTTTTGGGAGGGAAATTGTATAGGCTTAGAATGGCCTATTAACAAACCTAGCCTAGTAATTAGCCATGCAGTCATGAATCTAAGAAAAAGGGAAATAAAAATTTTAAAGTACTTTCTGTAAATGTGGACAGTATTAAGAATATAGTAAGAAGAATAGGGATTTTGGAGTGGTATAATACATGTGATGTAGATGTGATTATATTAAAAGATATAAGATTTTTAACAAAGAAAGATTACAAACAGAGAAACAGTGGGGAGGAAAGATAATCTGGAATTTGGGAAATAGGAGATGTTCTGGAATAGCCATATTCTGCATAAATATAGTACATATATTATATGTAACTTTAGCAAAAATGAGAAGATTAACCATTATAGATTTAAAATGGAAAGAACGAGTATATAGAATCATAGCATTATATGCTTATTGTAATTGTAAAGAAAGAGAACACTTATATTATCATATTTTAGACTATACAGTGATACATATGAATATTATAACAGGAGACTTTAATTGTGATTTAAGAAGCACATGCAAAAAGAAAGGAAAGGATATAAGAAAAGTGTTAGACATTATAAGATGTGGTAAGTTAAAACTTAGGGACAAAAATTCATGGAGTTAAAAAAGGGGTATGTATATAACTGAAATAGATTATTTTATAATATCAGAATGTTTAGTTGTAGGGGAAGGGGAAGTAGCTGGAAGAGGATTTTTTGATCATCTTGCAATATAGCTAGAGATGAAAACAAAAAATATATAAAAATAGGCAAAGGAATAAAAAAGGATAAATGAAAAAGTATGGAATGAAGAAGGAAAGAGATTAGTAATACAGTTATGGAAAGATCATATTACTATGAGATCATTTTATAAAGATTGGTCTGAATAGTAGATGATATTTAATGAAAAAATATAAAAAATGTTTTTGCAGTAGCAATATGATGTGAGAAAAGTTAAAAAAAAAATAAAAATAAAAGAACATATAACAATGCATTGGCAATTGTAGACCATAATGATAAAAAAGTACTTTGACAAACAAAAAGAAGTATAGGAAAAAATCAAGAAAAAAATACAAGAGTTGTTATATAAGCAAAAATATTTTACAAAGAAATAGAGGAGTAGTATTGAGTTACTTAAGCAGGTTAGTAAAAGAAGGTGGTAGTGCAATGAGAGAAATAAAAAATGTAAAAGGAGAACCAGAATGAACTCAGGAAAAGATTACTAATAGTGTAGTACAATATGTACAAAGAATGTTTAAAGAAAAAAGAAGGGAGTGAAAAAGCATTGAAAGTAACAAGGTTAACAGAAAAAGATAATAAGGAGTGGGGAAAATATGTAAATGAGATTTGTTTGAAAAAAAATTTAAATGGGTTAGATAAAGTATTAGGACAAGTAAATACAGATTCAGCTGCAAGACCTGATGGAATAGTGTACAACATTTATAACATTTGAAGGGAGTGGCAAAAAATGTTTTTAAAGATTTTGAATGATCGAATGAAAGTTTTATGTACAAAGAATTATGCAGTGGAATACTTAAACTCATATAGAAGAAGGAAGCTAGATGACAAGTAAAATACTGGAGACATACAGTACTGAAAATGATCGTTATATGATCTTTATGAAAATAATACAAAATAAATTTGAAACTAAGATGGAAAATATTATGGAATACAGTATATATAGTATAAAGGGGAAGGGTTGTCAAGAATTATTAATGTTAGAGAAATTATGGATGATAATATGAATAGAAAAGAGGAAGCAAAAATCATGCTAGAAGACCTTAATAAGGGATTTGATACAACTGAACATGAAATATTATGGGTAATAATAAAAGAATATAATATAAGTGAGAAAGGTAGAAAATTATGTATGTCAGCGGGTAGCAATAATAAAGTGAAAATACTTGTAAGTGGGTGGTTAAGCCAAGAGGTACATATGAAGAGTGGTGTAAGACACGGTTGTCCAATAAGTTGTATACTCTTTACATTAGTTATGAACATGATAGTATGTAAAATAAATTTACAAAATGAAGGAGGCAGGGTATATAACACCTGAAGGGTTAAGAATTCGAGTTCTGTTAATATTTGCAGATGAAGTTATAATAACTGCAAAAAAAAAATTTGGATAGAAGAAGTAATAGTTTGCACAAATGAATGTCTAGAAGTGACAGAGATGGCTTTAAATAAAGAGAAAAGTAAAGGTTTAGGTGATTTAGCAATTATAGGTGTTATATGTTTTACAATGAATGAATTTTTTTTTTTTTTGGTTAGGGATACATTTGGGGAATAAAGGTGTAAGCAGACTTCAATGGGAAAAACAAAAGAAGAAATTAAACAAATCTGTCTTTTCTGGAGAACATATACATTATCATTCAGAAAAAGGCTCATTTCATAAATTCAGTACCGGTGGGGAAAATATCACACTTAGCAAGTGCATTTATGTTGCCAACAGTATTTGAAAAGAAATTATTACAGATAAGTTTTTCAGTTATATGGGGTTCTAGAAGAAACCCATTAAAAAGAGGAGATTTGTGTGTAAAATAAAGCAGAAGGAGGTTTAAGGTTAATCAACCGAGTGTCTCATGCTGCTTCATTAAATTTGTACAAAGTGTTAAAGTGGATAATTGAAAACGATGAGCAATTAGTAGTAAACTTGTTTAAATGTAAGTATAATACACTTTGTTTTCAGGTATTGTAAAAAAAAGAGTAAAAGAGAAAAAGTGTATAAATAAAGACATACAATGTTACCAAGAAAAATGTTTTTCTGGAAAATAAAACTGATGATATAGAAAAAGATAGAAAAGTGTGGTATAAGAATGTAAAGATAAAACATTATTATATAAAACCATGGGAAAATCTAACAGATGAAAAATTAAAGCTAGACAAATAAGAAGCAAATGGTATAATCACAAAGTATATTGGTTATAGATACATTACCAGTAAAAGGAAATATGCAATACAAAAGGAAAAGTGATATAATGTGCTTACATTGTCAAGAAAAAGAAACCACTGAATGTCTTTTTGAAATGTAAAAAAGTGTAAAAAAGATTATCGGGAAAAACTATGTAAAGGAGATTTTTTTAAGACATAAAAGAGTTGGACAAAATAAACATGGGTATGATTAAATATGGATGTTATAAGAAAAGAAGTGGGGAATATATTAAAAGAACAGATAACTTATATGGCATAAAATAACTTTTTTTATGTGGAATGAAAGAATAAATGGAATAATGTTTAACGTTAAATGGATTTTAGCAACAATATTAAGTAAAATTAGATGGCAGTTATGAGAAAAAGGAATAGGGGTCTAATAGAGATGAAAATTTAATATGATTATCAAGGAAATTATGAATATGTGTAAATATATTTGTATATCTACATATCTGTACATTTATAAATATTTGTAAATATGTAAATATATTTTAAATAAAAGTTATTTTTGTATATAAATAAAGGACCCCTACTCTTTTCAATAGGTACAATGAGATCTTTTGAATCCATCTGAGCTACCACCGACTTAGGCAGAAGGACCCTCAGTTTCATCTCTCATTTGAAGGATGAGAAATAATGAAAAAGTGTTGTTTACCTATTTCAAAGGAGAAAGGGTTAGCAATATATGATTTAAGACTTGTATTTTTCAATATGCAGAGTTTCATTACACATATTTAGTAGTTAAGACAATATTTTAAACAAAGCTTGCCAGATGGTTAAGTTAACTGTTTTCCATATTGTAGCAGTACGTTGGTAATGCTTTAAAAGCTTTTAGATGCTTATGCCATATTTATAAAATTATTCCAGTTTAAAGACTTAGAATGTAGCCAGTTTTGAGATAAAGTTTAAAGAGGAAAACAGTCAATTAAAATAACATATTTTTCTTATGTATATTAGAAGATGGAACATGTAAGATTGTTAAATTTCAGGTGATAGTGCTGACTTCAGAGATATTTTATTTGATTTAGTTATTAAAATTTTCCAAATTTTGTGGATATATTTATATGACTAAAAATTAAGATGAATATATGCATCATCTCCCCAAAGTCTTTATAGATCTTGGAACAGTTAAGAGTATTATGATGCTTTTTAACAGGTGTGAGATACGCATTGTTTAAAATCATGAACTGATAAAATAATAGTTTTTGAGAGGAATATATTTTAAACTATTTTGTATAAATTCTTTAATGAGGTTTGTCTATTTAACTCTGGGTTCATATGTAGGTCAGAGTGAGGAATATATAATTATGATTACATTTATTGTTGATTGCTAGCTCATATGTCTTGATATAGCTTTATTTTGCATTAAAATGTGCAAATAGTTTTGCTGAAATTTAATTTTAGGCATTAGGTTTTGACTAAATACAAATTTAGCATTTATACAATGAGTAATTTGATTTAGCATAGATAAGTATACTTTAGGTAAAACCCATTTTATGACATAGAAATTGTATAGAGTTTGGTCAGACTATCATGAAGCAATATATTAATTTTTGTTTTAACAAAAGGAATCTACTTGAGTCAATCATTTGATTGTTCAGTTAAATGTCAGGGTTGGAATTAATTGGTTCCAGTGGCATGTTACAATCTTCTAGGTTCTGCCATGCAATGAATTTTTGGAAAGCCTTTATCATATCTAGGAAAAATGGATATATGTTCATGTTTTAGCCTTTTGATTGCTTAAAAAGTTAAATCATAAATATTAGATGAGTAGATATTTAAATATTTATACCAACTCCATCTCTCTTCTAAAGATCCTGCTTCCATGTTTTGCCTCCTTTACAATATTTAGCACTTCAGTTATAGTTGATTTAGATTTTTTATTTCCATTTTCTAGTATATTATTTATTTATTCATTTATTTTGCAGTCAATGGCATTAAACCTAGTAAGGCATTACTATGCCTGATAAATTCAGATTCCTAATCACAGCTAAAAATAATAATTTTCTTAGTTACAGCCATTTGTTTTTCAGCATTTTGACAACATATTATACAGTGAATTTTTAAAACCTGCCAACATGTTACATTCTGAAAAAGAATCTATCTTTTTCATTACATATCTGGCATATGGCTCCCTATTGAATGTCAGCACTCAAAATTCAGAGTGCTGAAACACCAAAAAATACCAATAACCCAGAGAACAGTGAATCACAAAAATCACTCTTCTCCTTAAAACTTCTTTTTGCAAGAGGGCAAACCCTCCATAGCCAACTTGTAAAGAAAGAGAATGCTTATATTATCATATTTTAGACTATACAGTGATACATATGAATATTATAACAGGAGACTTTAATTGTGATTTAAGAAGCACATGCAAAAAGAAAGGAAATGATATAAGAACAGTGTTAGACATTATAAGATGTGGTAAGTTAAAACTTTGGGACAAAAATTCATGGAGTTAAAAAAGGGGTATGTATATAACTGAAATAGATTATTTTATAATATCAGAATGTTTAGTTGTAGGGGAAGGGGAAGTAGCTGGAAGAGGATTTTTTGATCATCTTGCAATATAGCTAGAGATGAAAAAAAAAATATATAAAAATAGGCAAAGGAATAAAAAAGGATAAATGAAAAAGTATGGAATGAAGAAGGAAAGAGATTAGTAATACAGTTATGGAAAGATCATATTACTATGAGATCGTTTTATAAAGATTGGTCTGAATTGTAGATGATATTTAATGAAAAAATATAAAAAATGTTTTTGCAGTAGCAATATGATGTGAGAAAAGTTAAAAAAAAATAAAAATAAAAGAACATATAACAATGCATTGGAAATTGTAGACCATAATGATAAAAAAGTACTTTGACAAACAAAAAGAAGTATAGGAAAAAAATCAAGAAAAAAAATACAAGAGTTGTTATATAAGCAAAAATATTTTACAAAGAAAAAGAGGAGTAGTATTGAGTTACTTAAGCAGGTTAGTAAAAGAAGGTGGTTGTGCAATGAGAGAAATAAAAAATGTAAAAGGAGAAACAGAATGAACTCAGGAAAAGATTACTAATAGTGTAGTACAATATGTACAAAGAATGTTTAAAGAAAAAATAAGGGAGTGAAAAAGCATTGAAAGTAACAAGGTTAACAGAAAAAGATAATAAGAAGTGGGGAAAATATGTAAATGAGATTTGTTTGAAAAAAAATTTAAATGGGTTAGATAAAGTATTAGGACAAGTAAATACAGATTCAGCTGCAAGACCAGATGGAATAGTGTACAACATTTATAACATTTGAAGGGAGTGGCAAAAAATGTTTTTAAAGATTTTGAATGATCAGATGAAAGTTTTATGTACAAAGAATTAGGCAGTGGAATACTTAAACTCATATGGAAGAAGGAAGCTAGATGACAAGTAAAATACTGGAGACATACAGTACTGAAAATGATCGTTATATGATCTTTATGAAAATAATACAAAAAAATTTGAAACTAAGATGGAAAATATTATGGAATACAGTATATATAGTATAAAGGGGAAGGGTTGTCAAGAATTATTAATGTTAGAGAAATTATGGATGATAATATGAATAGAAAAGAGGAAGCAAAAATCATGCTAGAAGACCTTAATAAGGGATTTGATACAACTGAACATGAAATATTATGGGTAATAATGAAAGAATATAATATAAGTGAGAAAGGTAGAAAATTATGTATGTCAGCGGGTAGCAATAATAAAGTGAAAATACTTGTAAGTGGGTGGTTAAGCCAAGAGGTACATATGAAGAGTGGTGTAAGACAGGGTTGTCCAATAAGTTGTATACTCTTTACATTAGTTATGAACGTGATAGTATGTAAAATAAATTTACAAAATGAAGGAGGCAGGGTATATAACACCTGAAGGGTTAAGAATTCGAGTTCTGTTAATATTTGCAGATGAAGTTATAATAACTGCAAAAATATATTTGGATAGAAGTAATAGTTTGCACAAATGAGTGTCTAGAGGTGACAGAGATGGCTTTAAATAAAGAGAAAAGTAAAGGTTTAGGTGATTTAGCAATGATAGGTGTTATATGTTTTACAATGAATTATTATTATTTTTTTTTTGGCTAGGGATACATTTTGGGAATAAAGGTGTAAGTAGACTTCAATGGGAAAAACAAAAGAAGAAATTAAACAAATCTGTATTTTCTGGAGAACATATACATTATCATTCAGAAAAAGGCTCATTTCATAAATTCAGTACTGGTGGGGAAAATATCACACTTAGCAAGTGCATTTATGTTGCCAACAGTATTTGAAAAGAAATTATTACAGATAAGTTTTTCAGTTATATGGGGTTCTAGATGAAACCCATTAAAAAGAGGAGATTTGTGTGTAAAATAAAGCAGAAGGAGGTTTAAGTTTAATCAACCAAGTGGCTCATGCTGCTTCATTAAATTTGTACAAAGTGTTAAAGTGGATAATTGAAAAAGATGAGCAATTAGTAGTAAACTTGTTTAAATGTAAGTATAATAAATTTTGTTTTCAGGTATTGTAAAAAAAGAGTAAAAGAGAAAAAGTGTATAAATAAAGACATACAATGTTACCAAGAAAAATGTTTTTCTGGAAAATAAAACTGATGATATAGAAAAAGATAGAAAAGTGCGGTATAAGAATGTAAAGATAAAACACTATTATATAAAACCATGGGAAAATCTAACAGATGAAAAATTAAAGCTAGACAAATAAGAAGCAAATGGTATAATCACAAAGTATATTGGCTATAGATACATTACCAGTAAAAGGAAATATGCAATACAAAAGGAAAAGTGATATAATGTGCTTACATTGTCAAGAAAAAGAAACCACTGAATGTCTTTTTGAAATGTAAAAAAGTGTAAAAAAGATTAACGGAAAAAACTATGTAAAGGAGATTTTTTTAAGACATAAAAGAGGTGGACAAAATAAACATGGGTATGATTAAATATGGATGTTATAAGAAAAGAAGTGGGGAATATATTAAAAGAACAGATAACCTATATGGCATAAAATAACTTTTTTTATGTGGAATGAAAGAATAAATGGAATGTTTAATGTTAAATGGATTTTAGCAACAATATTAAGTAAAATTAGATGGCAGTTATGAGAAAAGGAATAGGGGTCTAATAGAGATGAAAATTTAATATGATTATCAAGGAAATTATGAATATGTGTAAATATATTTGTATATCTACATATCTGTACATTTATAAATATTTGTAAATGTGTAAATATGTTGTAAATAAAAGTTCTTTTTGTATATAAATAAAGGACCCCTACTCTTTTCAATAGGTACAATGAGATCTTTTGAATCCATCTGAGCTACCACCGACTCAGGCAGAAGGACCCTCAGTTTCATCTCTCATTTGAAGGATGAGAAATAATGAAAAAGTGTTGTTTACCTATTTCAAATGAGAAAGGGTTAGCAATATATGATTTAAGACTTGTATTTTTCAATATGCAGAGTTTTATTACACATATTTAGTAGTTAAGACAATATTTTAAACAAAGCTTGCCAGATGGTTAACTGTTTTCCATATTGTAGCAGTATGTTAGTAATGCTTTAAAAGCTTTTAGATGCTTATGCCAGATTTATAAAATTATTCCAGTTTAAAGACTTAGAATGTAGCCAGTTTTGAGATAAAGTTTAAAGAGGAAAAACAGTCAATTAAAATAACATATTTTTCTTATGTATATTAGAAGATGGAACATGTAAGATTGTTAAATTTCAGGTGATAGTGCTGACTTCAGAGATATTTTATTTGATTTAGTTATAAAAATTTTCCAAATTTTGTGGATATATTTATATGACTAAAATTAAGATGAATATATGCATCATCTCCCCAAAATCTTTATAGATCTTGGAACAGTTAAGAGTATTATGATGCTTTTTAACAGGTGTGAGATATGCATTGTTTAAAATCATGAATTGATTAAATAATAGTTTTTGAGAGGAATATATTTTAAACCATTTTGTATAAATTCTTTAATGAGGTTTGTCTATTTAACTCTGGGTTCATATGTAGGTCAGAGTGAGGAATATATAATTATGATTACATTTATTGTTGATTGCTAGCTCATATGTCTTGATATAGCTTTATTTTGCATTAAAATGTGCTGAAATTTAAGTTTAGGCATTAGGTTTTGACTAAATACAAATTTAGCATTTATACAATGAATAATTTGATTTAGCATAGATAAGTATACTTTAGGTAAAACCCATTTTATGACATAGAAATTGTACAGAGTTTGGTCAGACTATCATGAAGCAATATATTATTTTTTGTTTTAACAAAAGGAATCTACTTGAGTCAATCATTTGATTGTTCAGTTAAATGTCAGGGTTGGAATTAATTGGTTCCAGTGGCATGTTACAATCTTCTAGGTTCTGCCATGCAATGAATTTTTGGAAAGCCTTTATCATATCTAAGAAAAATGGATATATGTTCATGTTTTAGCCTTTTGATTGCTTAAAAAGTTAAATCATAAATATTAGATGAGTAGATATTTAAATATTTATACCAACTCCATCTCTCTTCTAAAGATCCTGCTTCCATGTTTTGCCTCCTTTACAATATTTAGCACTTCAGTTATAGTTGATTTAGATTTTTTATTTCCATTTTCTAGTATATTATTTATTTATTCATTTATTTTGCAGTCAATGGCATTAAACCTAGTAAGGCCTTACTATGCCTGATAAATTCAGATTCCTAATCACAGCTAAAAATAAGAATTTTCTTAGTTACAGCCATTTGTTTTTCAGCATTTTGACAACATATTATACAGTAAATTTGTAAAACCTGCCAACGTGTTACATTCTGAAAAAGAATCTATCTTTTTCATTACATATCTGGCATTTGTCTCCCTATTGAATGTCAGCACTCAAAATTCAGAGTGCTGAAAAGCCAAAAAATACCAAAAACCCAGAGAACAGTGAATCACAAAAATCACTCTTCTCCTTAAAACTTCTTTTTGCAAGGGGAGGGCAAGCCCTCCATAGCCCCCCCCCCAACAAAAAATAACCAACTATCAAATTTCCATAACTCAGAGAACATGAAATATTCTTAGAAGTGAGATCTCAGACTTAGTATGTGTAAGTCCATTCTTTTGGCCATTCAGTCTCTGCATTTCGATACCCACTCTAGCGGGTCCCAACACTTCAAATGGTTACCCTGGCATTTGTTGTCTACCAGAGGAAAAATTTTCTGAAGTCTACAATAAATGTATACAGGTATTTATAAAGGCACATTATCAACCAAAGCTAAAATTGTGCTAGCAGCACTGTAAACAGAAATGTTAACCTAGTTCTTAAAACAGGTAAGGCAAAACTAACCAGTCATGTTGCTGATTGGTTGTGTGTATCATACCTGTTCCATGCATAAAATGCATTGTAAATATATCATGTAGTATTTCTTGATCAGGTTCTCTCTCTCACAAAAATAGAGTCTGCCTCTTCTCTAAATGAAAATTGAAAATTAAAGCTGTACTAAATAAGTATAAAAGCACTGAATATATATATTTGTGCAGTTATCACACTCTCCTTTGTATTTATGATAAAAGGTTGGACAGGTTTTTATTATAATATATATTGGCAGTGGGAAAGCCTCTTTATAACTTTATTTTTAACTTATAACCTGTATTTTGACTGTTATCCTTGGTTTCACCTGCACCTTTTTCTGTTTTTTGGTGTTTCTTCAAAGGTCATCTGCCGCTTTATAACTTTACTTTCTCTTTAAGAACTTTTCTTTTTTGTAGCAGGTTTTATATTTGAGCCCCATGCTGTCATAAAGGCCTTTGTTATTCATTATGTACAGAATTCTAAAACTGGAATGCTGTTTTCAGCAAAAATAACATCTAATGTTCTTCATATCGATCACTGCTGCAGTAGCCTTAGCTATATGTGTTAAATACTGCCAGCCAGCTTCCAAAGCTTCAGGGCACCTTCCACATGCCCAAACTGTCAAGCAGCTTGAACTGAGCTTAGCTGACTAAAACACAAGTTTGGGCCCAAAGCCCTACAATGCTTTACTGCCGCCAAAGACTACGCTCTTTGGAGGGTTTTGAGGATCGACAGTTGGCTTGTGTTTTACTTAGCTGGCCAGATAAGTTCCCTTTTGGGGAAAAAAGACTTCAATTTTTTTTAAATTTTTAATGATATTCTATTACTTTCCTTTTCAGGAAAGTTATTTTAAAGCTAGGGATGTTATGTTTTAATGGACTGACTTGAGACTGTAACTGGACCACTTATTTCTGTCAGTTTGAAAGTAGTGTTATCTAACTTATTAACTTTTTATTGTGGAGAAACTGTGTTTATTTTAAGGTTGCGGGGCAGTCATAGTGTTTGAAAGTGCTTTTACTGTGTTTTTTTCTGTCAAAAAACAAGTAACTTTTGTGAACTGGTAGTTTTACTGGCATTGTTGCTTGTTTTCCCTAGGATAGCGGCACCATTTGAAGCTTGACTATGGAACAGATTGTCACTCCCATGATCGGTTCTTCTTCTAGCCAAGTAGAAAAAGTTAAGCAAACAGCTTTTGCCATTACAGCAGTCTAGCAATTTGCCTCAGCCACAGGTGAGTGACTCTGCTGTGGCCATTTGTTATAACTTAGACCACACATCTTTTACACTGGATCCCTCCACTGAAGCACTTACAGCTACTACAGATTAGGGGTTTACCCCATCCTCTGTGGCTATTGAGGTCCCCTCATTGGGCAAGGGAGCACCATTCTTGCCAGTCCTGGGAGAACAAACAGGGAAGGTTTCAGCTAAAGGAGGGAAAGGCTTAAAAATTACTTTCTGAGAATTTCTTCCATAGTATCCTATTGATGTTTTCCATGTGACAAACACATAATTTGATAGCTGCATTTAAATATTTTCAAAAAAATTACCATCTTTGCCGATTTATACAAAGGTTCTGTTTGAGCTTTGGAACTGATATATATTTTAGTCTGTTAAAGTATTCCTTCAGGGATTGCGCTAAACCAGTCTCATATATTCCTTCAGGAGGCATGCAGAGCTTCACCAATTCCAGTTCAACTGACCAAGGTTCATTTAAGGAATTGTATTATTATTTAACTTTATTTATACTTTTAGTGATCATGAAGTTAGTTTAAAAATAAACAATTTGAAAGAATTCTTGTTCTTTGGCTCAGAGTACATATCTGGCTGTGGGTATTACTGTACTTAGATTTGACATGACAGGGTCCTCCTGTTCACCTTGTTGCTGCACTGTCCACAGTCATAACTATGTATGTGCATGTACTTTCTTCATGCTGTTCCAATAGACACACCAGATGGGAATCCATACAATGGCCTCTATCCTTTTGTGCCTGTTTTTTCTAGGCCATGTCTTATTATATTGCTTGTGGCTGGTTCTTGTGGATATGTAAGGTTTACTGTATTCGTGTAGTTTTTGGAGACCACTGTTTGCACAAACATTTCATATCCATATACCTGGATGTGGCCAGGAATGATATACAACTTGGTGGAGACATACTGGTGGTTCCCCAATCATTGTGCACTATGTTGTATGCATCCATCCATTCATCTACAACCCCCTTTTTTTCCCATGTTTGCACATGGGGTCTGGGTACATGGCTATGAATAAATTGCAGTTTTGTGTCTTTCTGCTTGTGCATATCTGCACAATATTCTTGACTGATATATTCTGCCCTTCATGTTCCCTGTCACTAAGCACATATCTGTTTGTACAGTGTAACTGGTTCTTTCAGAAACCTGTAGCAGCATTAATAAGGCAGGTTTGTCAAGTCAGAGACATGAGATCAGTTTAATGAAGTATGTGCTACCAGTATGAGCCGCTGTCTCCCACAATGCTATTAAATTTATAGCAGTTCCATCCACCTGAAAAATAAACCAATATATACACATTTATAGTGCATAAAAAGAGAAAAAATGAAATCAGAATTGTCCCTATAGATTTTTCTCAGACAATGAGTTCCAGTAAAACACTGTTTTTCCCCAATCACAATATAATTTATTTCATTTGAAACACAAACAAGGACATTGCTCATTTGATGCTACCAATCCAAATTTAAAGCAAATATTGACTCATTCTATTATTTCCCCCCCAAAGGACTGATCAGATTTAGCTAAAAGATATATTAACGTAAGCTCAACTTTTCACAGGAACTACTCATATAGATTCAGAGGTACAACACTGCCAATCCACCGCATTTAATTTACAACAATTCATTGTCTCATTCCTTCTGCTGACATTAAATTATTTGTAAGATGTAATGAAGAAGAAGAATGCCAAAGAATTTCAGAATGTACAATGAAAGATTAAGAGTTTTTTGTGCTACTTTGCAACTTGCAGATTTCATTAGGACAGTTTCTTATTCTGCTGCCAAAATGTAACTAGTTGTCAGTCAGAGCCAAGATCAGCATGTGGATCTTAAATCGTGTATTTGTTTCAGGGATGTCTTGTTTCCAGAATAAATTTTGGCCAGGCCAGTTACGCAAACCAATTCTTACTGACTTACAACAAAACAACTGAATGACAAATTGTATATTGAATGGGCTACATGTGAAGTATTTGTCATGCATACAGCATTGCCCGAATGAGTTATATTTTCAACAAGAATAGCATAGTTAAAGAACTTTATCTTGCCAGTTTTTTTTGGCTTTAGTTTTGCTCTGACAGCTAGTTAAAATACATAATGGCTATTGTTTCTACCCAGACCAATCAAAGCTGCTTGAAATCTTTCATCTTGTGGCCATGTAGTTAGTATTAATATGAATGAATGTGGCTGTATGGTGTAACCTCACACTTTTGAAACAAAAATAATTTGGCTATCTTGTTGTTTTGCAATTAATCGCAATTTTATTGCTTCTATTTTTTTTATCAAGGAACCTATGAAAGAGCTTTGTTTTAATTTATAAAAGTTGAAGTACTAGATGAAATTTTCCAAGGTGTGCTTTTATACAAATATCTATTTGACGTCTTGTAGCTTCATACATGCAACCCAGGTTAACCTAATATTTTGTTTGGATTTCTCTAATGTGTAGAATATGAGCATGTTATATTGATTAGCAAAACAGTAGTCAATCGGTTACATTCTTTGTTTTCTTTGCAGAGTTCTACTGGCCCAGTACATTATTTTTTGTGTAGTCCAAGTATGGGTTTCACTTGAATGTCAGCCAATTAGTGATATCCCTTTGGCCAGTGATACAAGTGACATGGGGAATACCCAGAGCTATGCTTGTCTTTTATTCTGTATGCTAAAACATGAAATGAGTGTGGTCTTACTGCTCTTAAAACTGGTGTCAGAAACAGTGTGAAGGTTTCTGCTCCTATAAGTACTACTTATATGCCTATTTTTACCTTTTTTTATTAGTACAGTTCCTTAAAAAATGCTCTGCTTAATATCTAGGGTACAGATTGATGAACATTCAAAATGTGAACAGATGGTTTCATCATGAAAGGTGAGTGGTACTGGAAGGGGTGAGAGCATCTGTGCATGTGGTAGTCAGGGATAAATGGGGGATAGGTTTTGTATGTTTGCATGCAATTGTGTTTATTTTAGGGTTAGTGTCAAGGTTAGGTAAGCGGGTAGATGTGCTTTTCTGTGTTTGTGTATCTGAGTATATCTTGTGTAGTGGCAGGCCACCCTGCCCACCTTAGTAATGGATGCTAACCCTAACCCTAACTTTGCCCCTTCCCCCAACCATAACCCTACACCTTAACATAATACAAACCTTCCTATAACACAGCTACTATTCAGACATATTTGAGGCTAGTATTATGGGGGGGGGGTTTCTTGTGAAGATGGAGAGAGGAAATACTTCTCCTTTCTCAATCTTTTGTTTGTTTGATGTTTAGGGCATTCCATCTGCTGTATGTTCAAACTTCTTGATGACATTTTATAACTAAGACAATAAGAACATCCAGTCATACAGGATAACTATACAGTATGCATGATTGTGTGTGTGTGTGTGTGTGTGTGTGTGTGTGTGTGTGTGTGTGTGTATATATATATATATATATATATATATATATATGTATATATAAGACCGGGTCTTATACTCTTTCCCCCACTGAAATACAGATTAGGGCTTATTATCAGGGGATGCCTTATCTACTACCCCCCGTACAACAACAATCTACATTTATTCATGTACAAAAATTGACATTTATTCATGTACACAAATTGACATTTATTCATGTACAAAAATCAATATTTATTCATGTACACAAATTGACATTTATTTGGCCCTTTTCTGTTATTGGACAACAGTTCTAAGTAACGTGGTAACAGTTGTGTGAGAATTTGACATAAACAGTGCAACAAACATTTCAACTTCAGAATATCTACACCTTGACTTTCACAGTGCAATATTTCATGCTTAAGAGAAAGTGCAGAAAAATCTCAATACATGTGTACTGGAGGAGAGGAATAAAACTGAAAGCAGAAGTAATCCATTCTGTTGCCCCGATAATGGCAAAGTTATTCAAATACAGTAATGTCATCTTCTTCTGGAACATTGTCATAAGTCTCCAACTCCCGAATTCTGGCCTGAAATTTTTTGCGACTCCATTTCCTGTAGAACCATTGGCCCCAATCTGTCATGCCTAGCAATAGAGCTCTCCTTAAAAGAGCACTGCTTGTCCAAGTAGCCTGCTCGTAGTGCATTGGCAACACAGCTGTCAGTGATTTTATCCCATGAATTTTTCACCGAAGTCATGACCTCTTGCAGGCTAGGCTTCAAAAAGTTTCCATGCTGATTTCTCTCCATTCTATTTTCAATGTAGTCATTGAGTTCCATGCGCAAATGGTCCTTGAATGCCTTGTATATATCAAGAGTTTGAAGATAGGCAGCCATTCCTGTGGGAATCATTATTTGATCTATTCTTCTCTGTGCAAGGAATTTCTTCATGTCTTTAGCGCAGTGAGTGCTGGCTGAATCCTAGACTAGCAGACCTCTTTCACCACCTTGCAAAACAAGTGTCAGCATTACATCAACCCACTTCCTTATAACTGCTTGTGTGTACCAGGCTTTTTTGGTTTCAAGAATGTAAATGCCTGAAACATGTTCAATCTTATCTTTCTTGCCTTTACTAATGATTAGAGGTGGGGTTTTATTTCCATCTAGATGAATTTCCATAATACAGGTAACGTGTGCACTCTCGTAACCAGTGGAGGGAATGTAGATTGACGAGACACCCCTTTGATCAATTGTTGTTTGAGATCCTTGGCCCATAAACACTGCAGTTTCATCCATAGCAATCATGTTGGAGAGTTGGTATTTAGAAAAGTTGATGCCATCAACAAAGGACTTGAATGCAAGTGCACGTTTAATAACTTCATTATCTTCCAGCTTGAACAGTGTTGTTAATCTTCTTAGGGACAGTTCATACACTGAAAAAAGCCATCCAGCCAATGTTGTGATGTTTTGAATTCTTCTGGGAATATTTCTAACTGTGGTGCCTTTGCAAGGGTAAATGCTTGAATATCAGCCCTGCACACAACCAAAGCCTTTGCTCTCCTGTTAGCAATCCATTCATAGATGATGTCTTCCATCTCAGGAAATAATGGTTGCTGACCTGATCCACACTTGCACTTCTTAGCATTTCTCTCGTTGGCCTGTTGACTGAGGTTATCGTACGCTGCATGCCATTTTTGGACCATTCGGAGATCTAACTTCTTCTCTTTGCAGAAAGCCATCAGATTCTTTCCCCGGAAGTCCTCCACAATTCCTTTCTTGTACTCGATGGAATAGCTCTTTCTTTTTGCACTCATCTTGTCTCGGGGGGGGGGGTAATTGAAAACGTATGAGACCGGAGTGGCAACACAAAATGGCCATGGTTAAGAAGACACAACCACAGCTGTTCATTAACAAGTGTGCATGCTTTACGAGCATTGTCTGTACTTTGACCGATCAAAGCACACCTGCCAATGTTTATGGGCCAAGGATCTCAACCGTCAAGTGTGAGTGATGATTAGGGTTACAGTAAGAATCGTAGAGGACTCCCAGGTAAAGAATCTTATGACTTTCTGCAAAGAGAAGAAGTTGGGTGTCCGAATGGTCCGAAAATGGCGAGCAGAGTAAGATAACCTCAGTCAATGGGTGTCAATAATATTATTTTATAATTTAACATGTCCATCGTGTGTTGTTGATGATCTTAGCTGGGGCTTATTTTTGGGGTAGGGCTTATATCACGACCACCCTGGAAAACCATGCTAGGCCTTATTTTCTGGTTAGGTCTTATTTACAAAGAAATATGTTATAGATATATATATATATATATATATATATATATATATATATATATATATATATATATACATGGATCCCTATCATATGATAGAAACCTCATTTGACTGAGACCATAAGACTGAAATTTCAAAATACTAAAAATTCACTTGACTGAAACCCATAAGACTGAAACCCATAATACTAAATTTCAACATACTAAATTGTAAACTGGACCATATAAAACCAGACTAGACTATATATATGGGAACACTTTATAATCCCAAAATTCTGAAATATCGAATTTCAGATTACTGAGATTATAAAGCCGAAAGCTCAAAACTCCGAAACCCCAGAAGCACAAATTTCAAAATCCCAAAGTCTGGAGATGTTGAAGTAGTGCTTCTGGTGTTGCACTGTGTGAATGGATAGCTAGAAGTTCAGGTAAGTATTTATGCTTAAGGGTGTTGGTTGGGGCTTTAGTGTGTGTAAGTGTGTTTTGTTACTGTGATGTGTGTGTGCGAGGCGAATGTAGCTTGTATGGTGGTGTTTTCATGTCTTTGTCTGTGAAGTGCGACCTTGGACTTAGTATATTTAAGTAGAGGGGGTATGGGGGGGGCACAGCGTAGTGTAGGTTTGTGTGTTTGTGTGTGGGGGGAAGGTGTGTGTATGTGTGTATGTGTGTCGTGTATGGTTAGTGTAGGAGTCACGATTTTGAAATTCGTGTTTCTGGGTTTTTGGGATTTTAAGGTTTCGGCTTTATGATCACGAGATTCTGAAATTCTATATTTCAGGATTTTGGGATTATATATATATATATATATATATATATATATATATATATATACACACACACACACACACACACACACACACACACATGCACACACACACACACACACACACACACACACACACACACACACACACACACACACACACACATATATGTGGGTTCCCTACGATTTAACAAAGGTGGTTAATTTTGAAGAATTGCAGGGCAGAATGTTTTGTTGAATGTTGGAATTGTCAAATGGGAGTGTTGCCATGTATCTGTTTTGCTGAAAGAGGTAAGTGGGGTTAGGGTTAGCAGATATTGCTAACGTGTTGCATGAGAGCATGTTTTTACTTATTTTGTTAAAAAAAAGTTCCTTTATGTATTGTAAAAAGCATTCTTATGGAAAAGATTAGCCACTTTCTTAAGGATGACTTTTTCATTTTATTAATTTTTTAATCATTTAAGTCCTTGGTTTCTTTTTAGAGATAACTTGAAAGCACACTGACTGATCAAGAAACTATTTCAAAGTCTTATATGGAGGCTCAGGATTTAAAGAACTACAGACTTCATCGTCCTTAATGACTGTCACATAACTAAGTACATAGCAGTTAATTGTGACATATGCTAGACGTAAATAAAATAAAATGCATATTACATTTTCTGCAAATAAATAATCATGTGAAATACTAATCACTATACTCATGCAAGTTTACAGTGTTCATTGATTTCCTGTTAATTGATGTCTTATTTTTCTGATTGTCTCTAGAAAAGGAGAAAAAAAGTTGTTTTAAATACTTTTTGTTAAATTTATTTATTTCAATTGCTTATCTTTTGTAGTGCTTCCTTCTTGATTTTTATTTCTGAGAAAATTATTTATACTGAACAAGTAAGGTGCAAGCTGCTTTATTTACTCCGCTTAAAAGATTTTTGACATTTATGTTTACTGCAGCTCAGAGCTGCAGACAATTGCTGTCTAGCCTAGCAGCAAACAGAAGTCTGAGATAAGAAAAAGGGTGCAGATGTGGTGGTCTGAGTATCCACAACATGTGACTGTACATGTAAGTGTGTGGCGTGGAAGGACAACTGCAGCAGGGCTAGCCACCAGGTCATATAAACCTTGGCTATAGATGACTGTCACTGTTTAACTGACACCCTGACCCCATGTGCAAAAATGGGAAACGGGGTTATGGATGGATGGATGCTTTATAAGCACATATACAGTTTCCAGCAGGCAGAGACAAAGTTGTTTTATAAGAGTCAATAAGCAATAATGCTCTCAATCATTTTTCATAAATATTTTGGTTAAAGCTATCCTCATTTACTTTATATCACTCTGTTTACATGGTAATTTTAATTTAAGTTTGTAGTGTTTTATTTTTTAATGTACATTTGTTTTATGCATTTTACTTTTGTGTACTATTATATTTGTAAATGTACAGGCTAACTTACTCCAATTGTACAAATTAAAGCTTGACCACTGTATATTTACTATAACCAGAAACATGTATTATGTAGCTGTAGACCATCTAATTATAAATGGAATGCCTATTTACTCAAGGAAGATCATTGTACAACTTTAGGCCTCTATGATCAGACCATTTGTTACTGAATATGACATAAAGGATCGTGGTTGTCTGATTAATTTTTTTATGCTGGATATGGAAGGTAAGAAATTCACCTTGAAAGTGGAGCATAATGAAGCTTGACAGATGAAGCGTAATATCTATCAAGGAAACATAGCAAGTAGTTATGAGCAGAGAAACCAAACCATACTTATTTGTAGTACATGGAGCTTCAGCTGCTCTGATTTTCTTTTGTTACAGAGAAAAAAAAAGAGTAGGAACACAACAAGATTTACAACTTTGGAAGCTATTACCATTTCTAAGTGCTGTTTCACGGTTGTTGCTGAGTATGCTCTAGTGTGAGACTATTGTTGGACGGCACAGTATTGCAGTGGTTAGCATTGTCGACTCACAACAAAAGGTTCTCAAGGTTCATTTCTCAGCTGAGGTGCCTTCTGTGCACAGTCTGCATGTCCTTCCTGCGTTTGTATGGGTTTCCTCCGGGTGCTCTTGTTTCCTCTCACATTCCAAAGACATGTGTCTGGAGTGTTTCTCCCTGGGCCTCCGCTGAAAATGGGCTCCGTCCCAGTTGGACTTTCTCGGTAAACAAATGTTAAATAAATAGTGTATACCACCTCTGAAAGGTGCACGACAAATTGATACATAACAAAACTAACTTTTTCCCTAGTTTTAGAAAATTCATGTACTACAGCATGACGTCCTATAGCTTTCATTCTATCAACCTGACTTGCTCTGTTTTCTGTTGCTATGGAAACTATTATTTTATTTTTTATATATTTTATATATATGGGTATGTATCTATCTATTTATCTATCTATCTACCTATCTATATACATATTGTGTTTGTGTCTATTTTATATAATGTTTTCAGGAGTAGCATGTATTTTAACAAATACGAGTTGGTTGTTTCAGGTTTATAGAATTAAAGAGCTGAGTGGCCTAGAGGACTAATGTGCTATGCTATAGTTGACAGAGGCCCAGGTTCGAAATGTGGCAGGGCTTATTATATTTGGGATGCATGGCTGGGCTTAAAAAAGCCCTTCTGGTCATTAGCCTACACCTATGAAATTATGCTCTCAATTTTTCTGCTAGTTACTTCTTATATAAATGGTTGACTTCTAATGGCCCTGATCAGATGATGCATTTAAATTTGACTTATTAGTGATTTTTTACTTTAAATATGCTTAATTAGTGTCAGAATGCTGATTTGTCTTTTTCTCTACTTTATTTTGTTATGCAGATTTAGTAGTGCATTTGATTTGGTGTTTATGTTTTTGGTATTTGAGTTTGTTTTCAGTGATATGGTTGCTTTTGGTTTTGGAATACATCTATAGTTGACAATTTTCCTCTGCTAAATTACTCTTCCAGATGGTAGCAGTTTTCTCTGTGAAGAGTCTATCTGCATAAAGCAGTGATATCTTACTGTAATTTGCCTTTCTGTGAAGCATTTTGCTTTTAGATGGCTTTATGCAAATGTTGATTTATTGTTCTATATACAGGGGCAAGGAATGAGGGTCTAAAGACTGCATAATACTACTATTAGTTTTAAAGCAGCCTGAATGATTTAAAGGATGACCTGATAGAGAGAGGGTACAAGGACTCTGAGACTGACTTGGAGTTTTGTAAGATGAAAGATCATAGGGAAGGCCCTGCTAGATCGTATTTCTCAAATACTAGATTTAGGGATGAATTGGATGGACAAGGTAATGATCAAAATTCAAGTGTCCCGATATATCTTTATTTTTCAAATAATGATTATAAAAAGAAATTAGCACATTTTACTGACTGATAGTGATTTACAAACATTTACAGGTACAGATTTACTTTTAAAAATAAAAAGTCTCTTAAATGTCAGTTATGCTTTCGACCTAGGAAAAGTCTGAGTAATTCTCATACAATGGGTGCTTTTACCTGTAGAAGCTGCAATTTTTGCAGTTTCATTCATACCAATGGTAGTTTTAAGCATCCCAGCACAGGTAGAACTTACGTGTTTAATGTCTTAGTTATCTGTCAGACTAGTAACTTAGTTCATCTAGCCCAGTGTGAAACGTGCCAGTTTTTATGTTGGCAAAACCAATAGGACTTTAATGGAGATGGTTAGAGAGAATGTTAGGTATATCAGCCAGCTAGATGATAAAAATACTTTGGCTAAACATATATTAGACTTACAGCCAGCATTGTTTTAATATTTTGGTTACTGAGAATATATTTGATGACATGAGGTTAGGTGATATTTCCAATAAGACTTAGAAGAATTTGAAAGAGCCTGTAGTATTTATTTGAATGTAATTAATATTTGTTTTATGGTCTGAAGAAGCTGACATCAGTGAAAGCACTCACTGTATTGTTTTATCTCAGTGGACTTTTATTAAAGTTGTGCTTTTACTTTTACGGAATTGGAGTGGTTCATTTCACTTTTACTTACAATATATTTTATTTTACCACTGAACTACCTCTCTATGGTTTGTTTTTACAAATATATATATATATATATATATATATATATATATATATATATATATATATATGGGTTCACTACATAATCTCGAAAGTTTGAAATATCGAATTTCAAAATCTCAAGACCATAGAGCTGAAACCCCTAAATACCGAACGGCCAGAAGTGCAAATTTCAAAATCCCGAAGTTCAGAGATGTTGAAGTAGCACTTCTGGTGTTGCGGTTAGTGAATGGATAGGTGGAAGGTCAGGTAAGTATCTATGTTTCAGTGGGCTGGTTAGGGGCTTTAGTGTGTGTGTTGTGACTGTGATGTGTGTGTGTGAGGGGAATGTAGGTGTGTGGTGGTGTTTTTGTGTGTTTGTCTGTGTAGTGCGACCTTGGAGTTAGAATATTTAAGTAGGGGAGATTGCCCCCCTGCTTTTATGTAGTGTAGGTTTGTGTTTTGGGTAAAGGTGTGTGCATGTTTATGTGCGTGGTGCATGTTTAGTGTAGTGTTCTGGATTTTAAATTTCGCGCTTCTGGTCTTCCAGTCTTCTCGTCTTTCGGGTATCTGGTCTCGGGATTCCAGTCTTCGGTATTATGAGTATTTGGGATTTAGTAGTGATCCTATATATATATATATATATATATATATATATATATATATATATATATATATATATATATATGCGCACACATGCACATGCGTGCGCACACACACACAAACACACATACATAGATACAGATATATATGGATCTATTGAAGTTAGTCTAATGTTCAGTAAATTGCCACAACTGCAAAATGTAAAAGAAAAAAAGGCAGCCTAATATGCATGCTCTGAGGCACAACCTCAGACTATGTAAAACAACTGTTATACTCCCTATACCCACTGCTAGTTATATATGCTATCTCTGAGATCTCACAGTCCCCAAGGTAGGGGCATATTCCCAAACTTGAGGATTGTTAGTCCAGCACACCTGCCGATCTGTTTTGTCATTCTGGGAGTTTCAATTATTAAAAGCACCCATATCTCTCAGCTGTCCAGCTTTTTATAGAAAGTCCGTATTTTTACCATTTTGGTCTGTTCCTCATAAAATATGTGGTTTTCTAGCAAATTGCTGAAGAATGAAGTCATTAAATAATGACAGCCATTTGAGTTTCAGACTTCATATCTTTCACAAATGCAAGCTAACACAAAACCTGGTATGGTATTCTAGCAACTTTCTAAGTTTATAAGAGCAGTATTTAAAATATGCTACTATTTTTGGCTTTATCTTGCACCTATATATACAGGGAGGCAGTCAGTTTTTTACAATTCAGTTTAGCATTGTGCTGCATTACATTGAACTTGAATGGTCAATGTATGTACGATAATGTTAAACTGCTTCATCTTAGTGCAAGATTGCTAACAGTGGGAAAAAGAGTATTTCCTTATTCCCCACTGTTGAGCAACCTTGTAGTTAGTATATTTAATTAATGGTGGTGGGGGGGTTACATTGGCATATGCTGACACACAGGTACAAGCAAGAGATGCCACACATGGATAAGCAATAGATGAAGCTGTTGTTAATAAGTATACATAATCAATTACAGTTATATGTATGCAATAAAGAATGAGGGAGTAAGCATGATACATATATTATAGTCTGTCATTGCTATTGTGAGCCATGTGTATACATTTCTCAAAAACTCTACTTCCTAAAAATGTATTTTTCCTTGTTAGAAGCAATTTCTAAAACTTACACGCAATGGAGAGCACAAGTTAAAATATCAGGAAAGCAACTGTTTGACTTGCTTCTTTAAATATCAAAATTGTATTTAACTCTGTTAGAGTTGGGGTATTGTTAGTGAATTCACTATAGCACATTAAGGTAGAATAAGACCTGCAAATATAGACTTAGACATGCATGCATACAGTTTATTAGAAAATAATTTTTTTTGTCTAGCAAATGTAGAAAAAATTTTGAATTTCTTTTAAAAAATTTTAATTGAATCTAATAAAGGGTATATAAAAGGTTAAAAAAAAAAAAAAATGTTCAGGGTTTTAATTAAAACAGTTAATACTGGCAAATTTTAGTTATTCAGACCAAAAAAAGGTTAATTCAATTCAGAAGGGTTCAAAAGCCTTTCCCCCGATACAAAAAAAATTTTCTTTTTTATTCAAAATAAATATTTAAAAATTTTAATTTGAGCCTGTTATATTAAATTTCATTGCTTTTCCTATTAAAATGTTTCAGTTTATTATTGGGTGATCATTTAAAATTTTGGGTTTTTATAGCCTGTTTGTTTAATGGTTTTTTTTGAATTAATGTTTATAATTTTTTAAACATATTCAAAAATTGTTATTCAAAATTATTGACCAAAAATGTTTTAATTTTCTAAAATAAGACTTTGCCCTAAAAAGAATGCACTGACTTTTCAAACCCTTTTCAATTTTTTTCAAGTTAATCCATTTCATTTAATCTCAATTTTCAATTTTTAAATAAACCCTTTGGTGTGAATTTCAATTTAAAACCTAACCCCTGTTAGAGATTCCCAAAATTAAGAAAATTAAAAGTAAAAAGTAATTATTAAAATCAAAATTTTTTTACAAAATGTTATTATAAGAATTGAGTATAACTAAGTATTTAATTTTTAAAGGGAAGGTTTTAATTTAAAAACTTATTAAACATTCTTAATGGAAACGGAAACTAAAAAATCCAAACCCAGAGGGCTCTTAATTTTGGGAAATTTTAACTCAGGGAAGCGGTTTAAACTCAAACCCCTCATTCCTAATTTACCAACCTTTTCCCCCCATCCCACTGAAAATTAAGGGGTGTGTCCAATTCATAAAGATCACTGGCTGTTGCTATAATCCTCCAAATTATTAAATACAATTAACTTCAACAGGGTTTTTTCTCCCAGTCCCAATTTTTTGTATTAATTAATTTAATTTAATAAAGCTTTTGGAAATTTTCCCCCAAAAATGGAAAACTGAAAACTCATTGCCCCCATTTTGAAATTTCAATTCAAAGGACTAATGTTCATCCCTTAGGGGCAAATTCCGTCATTAATATGTAAAAGTTCCCAGAAGCAACTCTGGTAGTCCAAAATAATATAAATATATTTTATTAAGGCCACATAAAAATTTAAACCATTTCATTTTTAAGCAAAGTGGAAACCCTAACCCACCAGAGGAAAATTGGGGAGATGTGAAATTTTCAAAAACGTGTTAAAAATAAAGTGAGGCCCGTAGTCTAATTCACCCCCCCCCCCCCCAAAAGGGGTTTTACCGAAAGTCTCTTAAATGTCAGTTATGCTTTCGACCTAGGAAAAGTCTGAGTAATTCTCATACAATGGGTGCTTTTACCTGTAGAAGCTGCAATTTTTGCAGTTTCATTCATACCAATGGTAGTTTTAAGCATCCCAGCACAGGTAGAACTTACGTGTTTAATGTCTTAGTTATCTGTCAGACTAGTAACTTAGTTCATCTAGCCCAGTGTGAAACGTGCCAGTTTTTATGTTGGCAAAACCAATAGGACTTTAATGGAGATGGTTAGAGAGAATGTTAGGTATATCAGCCAGCTAGATGATAAAAATACTTTGGCTAAACATATATTAGACTTACAGCCAGCATTGTTTTAATATTTTGGTTACTGAGAATATATTTGATGACATGAGGTTAGGTGATATTTCCAATAAGACTTAGAAGAATTTGAAAGAGCCTGTAGTATTTATTTGAATGTAATTAATATTTGTTTTATGGTCTGAAGAAGCTGACATCAGTGAAAGCACTCACTGTATTGTTTTATCTCAGTGGACTTTTATTAAAGTTGTGCTTTTACTTTTGCGGAATTGGAGTGGTTCATTTCACTTTTACTTACAATATATTTTATTTTACCACTGAACTACCTCTCTATGGTTTGTTTTTACAAATATATATATATATATATATATATATATATATATATATATATATATATATGGGTTCACTACATAATCTCGAAAGTTTGAAATATCGAATTTCAAAATCTCAAGACCATAGAGCTGAAACCCCTAAATACCGAACGGCCAGAAGTGCAAATTTCAAAATCCCGAAGTTCAGAGATGTTGAAGTAGCACTTCTGGTGTTGCGGTTAGTGAATGGATAGGTGGAAGGTCAGGTAAGTATCTATGTTTCAGTGTGCTGGTTAGGGGCTTTAGTGTGTGTGTTGTGACTGTGATGTGTGTGTGTGAGGGGAATGTAGGTGTGTGGTGGTGTTTTTGTGTGTTTGTCTGTGTAGTGCGACCTTGGAGTTAGAATATTTAAGTAGGGGGGATTGCCCCCCTGCTTTTATGTAGTGTAGGTTTGTGTTTTGGGTAAAGGTGTGTGCATGTTTATGTGCGTGGTGCATGTTTAGTGTAGTGTTCTGGATTTTAAATTTCGCGCTTCTGGTCTTCCAGTCTTCTCGTCTTTCGGGTATCTGGTCTCGGGATTCCAGTCTTCGGTATTATGAGTATTTGGGATTTAGTAGTGATCCTATATATATATATATATATATATATATATATATATATATATATATATATATATATATATATATGTGCACACATGCGTGCGCACACACACACAAACACACATACATAGATACAGATATATATGGATCTATTGAAGTTAGTCTAATGTTCAGTAAATTGCCACAACTGCAAAATGTAAAAGAAAAAAAGGCAGCCTAATATGCATGCTCTGAGGCACAACCTCAGACTATGTAAAACAACTGTTATACTCCCTATACCCACTGCTAGTTATATATGCTATCTCTGAGATCTCACAGTCCCCAAGGTAGGGGCATATTCCCAAACTTGAGGATTGTTAATCCAGCACACCTGCCGATCTGTTTTGTCATTCTGGGAGTTTCAATTATTAAAAGCACCCATATCTCTCAACTGTCCAGCTTTTTATAGAAAGTCCGTATTTTTACCATTTTGGTCTGTTCCTCATAAAATATGTGGTTTTCTAGCAAATTGCTGAAGAATTAAGTCATTAAATAATGACAGCCATTTGAGTTTCAGACTTCATATCTTTCACAAATGCAAGCTAACACAAAACCTGGTATGGTATTCTAGCAACTTTCTAAGTTTATAAGAGCAGTATTTAAAATATGTTACTATTTTTGGCTTTATCTTGCACCTATATATACAGGGAGGCAGTCAGTTTTTTACAATTCAGTTTAGCATTGTGCTGCATTACATTGAACTTGAATGGTCAATGTATGTACGATAATGTTAAACTGTTTCATCTCTTAGTGCAAGATTGCTAACAGTGGGAGAAAGAGTATTTCCTTATTCCCCACTGTTGAGCAACCTTGTAGTTAGTATATTTAATTAATGGTGGTGGGGGGGTTACATTGGCATATGCTGACACACAGGTACAAGCAAGAGATGCCACACATGGATAAGCAATAGATGAAGCTGTTGTTAATAAGTATACATAATCAATTACAGTTATATGTATGCAATAAAGAATGAGGGAGTAAGCATGATACATATATTATAGTCTGTCATTGCTATTGTGAGCCATGTGTATACATTTCTCAAAAACTCTACTTCCTAAAAATGTATTTTTCCTTGTTAGAAGCAATTTCTAAAACTTACAAGCAATGGAGAGCACAAGTTAAAATATCAGGAAAGCAACTGTTTGACTTGCTTCTTTAAATATCAAAATTGTATTTAACTCTGTTAGAGTTGGGGTATTGTTAGTGAATTCACTATAGCACATTAAGGTAGAATAAGACCTGCAAATATAGACTTAGACATGCATGCATACAGTTTATTAGAAAATAAATATATAATCTTGCTGGCTAAGCATGAGATGTGCAGAAAATACAGAAATACAGAATGTCTCTTTCTCAAGGGAAAGATGTATATAGCAATGGAATGCTAGATAAAGAGGTATATGCAAGACCAGGCTTAGAAACCAAGACAACCAAAGCTAAAGAGGCATGTAAAGCATTACAGGGTTTTGGTATTATTAAAACATGCTTCAGATACAGTCAAGGAAGTCAATTATAGTTAGTTCAGACTGACAAACAGAAAAGGTTAAATATCCAGCATTCCAGAAAGGAAGTTACAATACAGACACTCGAGCCTGAGTACAGAAGACAGGTCAAATAAAGATTGTTTCAGTTTATATTATTCAGGAAAATCAGAATATATGTGCAGAAAATATGGATATATTTGGCAGCACTGTTATTACTAATCAGCATTTCAGCATTGCTACAGACTGTTACACTTGAGCAGGAATACAGAAGTCAGGTTAAATCAGTTGATATTATTCAGGAGAATCAGAATACACTTGCAGAAACTTTGGATATATTTATCAGCACTGTTACTGTTATCCAGCATTTCAGGATTTCTATAGACTGTTATTGTTTATCAGTATTGTTATTAAAGGCAGTATTCAGAATATTGTTGACATCCAATAAAGCCTTATTGACCAAACTACAGTGTTTGCAGACTTCATTCTGAAAAGTACAAAAGACTTAGCCCATAAAAAAGAGACTGACACCTGTTCAGCACGTCTGGGTAATTAAACAGATAAAGCCCTTCTTTCCAGTCTCATTTCATTTGTTTCAAGTTAATTCCTGATGTTTTCAGTTAATACTACAATCTTATCAATTCTTTCAAACTCATTAACACCTATATGTGGTGTGGAATTTCACACCTTTAGCAGCCTACACACATCCTTGCATTTCAGAGCATTCCCTGAAAAATTAACGTAAAATGTATAAGATAAACAAATGTAATTACTTTGAACAATAAATGCTATTAAAACTGTACAAGCAATGTTATTAGTAAGAAGTGTTCTTTGAGGTGATACTAGTCAGTACATTGATATTATTTTTAGGCAAGGCTAAAATGTCAAACGCACCACCATAGTAGACATAAACAAATCTATGGGTAATGCCAGTCAGTGCTAAAAGTCTAAACCTCAAAATGCACACACTAGAGGCGCTCTTTAAGCTGGAGAACATCAACATCTGTGCAGTGACAGAGACCTGGTTTAAGGCTCCAGAGACCACCCCTGCATTACCAGGCTACAATTCTTACCACACCTTTTGGCCACCCATCCCGGACTGAAATACTAAAGGAGGAGGTGTGTCCATATTCATAAAGGATATCCACACCTCCAGGCTAGTTGCTCAACATAATACCTCTGAAATTATCCAAATACAATTAACACTGGGCAAGACTGCAATTCAGGTTGTAGCATGTTACAGATCCCCCACCATGCCCCAGGATGCCCACTCTATGTTTCTCGATATACTGGATAATATTAAGGTAAAGCCCAATACCCTCATTTTGGGAGATTTCAACTACCCCTCCATCAACTGGGAAAACTACTGATGTACTAACTCATTTGCCCAACATTTTCTGAAATTCATCAATTCCAACACCCCGGACTAGCATGTTCATACCCCTACTAGGGGTAGCAACATCCTGGACCTGGTCATTACCAATATCGGTAATAGATGCTCCATGCCAGAGGTCAACAACTTGCTGGTCAGGTCCGACCACAAGCTAATCACCCTAGACATCCATATCTTGCCCCCTCCATTAAGGAAACCACAGTAAAAAACTTCTCCAAAGCCATCTTCATGCTTCCTAAGTCAGAAGTGGCAAACTTCACTACACCCACACAGATGGAAAATAGTGGCATGACTGCTGAATCATATACAAATGCAGTGTATAAGCACATACATGACTGCATGGACCATGCCATCAGTGCTAACTTCACCCTCCCTCACCCCCCAAAGGGTCTATCCCCATACCGGATGATTTCAACGCCCCTGAAATCATGGCCGCACAGGTGAAGACTGCACTATCCAAAGCCAAGAACACAGCATCTATGGGACCAAACAACATCCCAGACTGTGTTCTGCATGAACTACAGCATGAATTGGCACCCCACCTAAGAACCATGTTCAACCATAGCCTCACTTCAGGCTTTGTGCCTAAGGAATAGCACACAGTGACAGTTATCCCACCCCACAAAGGGTGTGCCACTACAGACCCCAAAAACTGCTGACCATTAGCCTGATGAGCCTGGTCTGCAAGGCCATGGAACGCATCATCCTAGAGCTTATAGACAAAGACATAGGTAACCTCCAAACTCTGGACTCCACTCAGTTTGGGTTTGTAAAGGGTAGATCATGCATCCTAAACCTGACTGACTTCTTCAAAGCAGCCACTAGAGCCATAAACAAGGGTAAGGTAGTGCACACAGCCTATCTTGACCTCACCAAGGCTTTTGACACCATCCTCCACACTGGTATTATAGATAAACTCAATGGACTAGGCATAAATCCCTATGTCACAAGATGGGTGGCCAACTGGCTCACTGACAGAACCCACACAGTGAAAGTAGCAGGCTACAAATCTGACTTCAGACCAGTAACAAGCTGAGTACCACAGGGTTCGATCCTGCATTCTCTCCTGTTTAGTATCTACTTCTCTGAAGTCCGGTCTAATACAGCTGGTCTCTGGCTAATGAAATTCACAGATGACTGCAAACTAGGAGCCATAAAATCGATTCACCTAAGGATGTGGACATTCTACAAATAGACCTCACTGAGACTGAGGCTTGGTGTCAAAGTCATGGCCTAAAGCTCAATGCCAAGAAGTGCATTGTCATCCCCTTTGGGAAAAGTACCGTACCCATGAACTAACACATAGGTGGTAGCCTACTAAACACCGAAAGTGTGATAAGAGACATTAGGACACAGGTGGATAGTAGTCTCTCCTTTGATAATCACGTCATCACAGTAGTCAGGAAATCCTTCTATGTGGCACACCTCATCACAAAGGGGTTCTCCTCCAGAAAGAGAGGTCATCATTCCTCTCTATTCATCCCTTATTAGACCGATCATAGAGTACAATGCCCCATTTGGCATGTACCTAGCAAGACATCCGGAAAGGCCACAGAAATACCTCACTAAGATGATTACTGGCCTCAAACAGATGCCATATGCCGACCGTCTCAAAAAACTCCAGCTCTACTCCATCGCATATCGCCTATTCAGAGGCGACCTCTGCCTAACGTACAAATCCATGCCTAACACAGACCTGATGGACATGCTACACTTAAAGAAATACCAATCCCTCCAAGCTACATGCTCTAAGAACCTAAACCTTATCACCACAATAAATAGAACATGCTGGAGGGATAGATTCCTGTCCCAGAGACTTCTCCTGCTCTGGAATAGGCTGCCCATTCATGTCAAGCAAAGCTCCTCATTAGCCCTCTTTAACAGAAATCTTGAAAATTGTATGGGTAATAGGAAATTCACCCTGGGAATCACTGCTGTGGCTCTGCTCAACAGGAGCACTGGAAAATAATTTTATAGGGTGGTGAAAGCCAGGGAACTCATTTGACTAGCCTTGTATAGGCCCTAGGGCCGATAGCTTAGTACTTACCTATGAACCTATGAACCTATTAATTCACACAAAAACAGAATTATATTTTGTTAAACTTTCACAAACAAAATTTTCCAATCCTGGAAAATGCACAAAGTAGATATATATTTTTGGAACAGTTTGGCTAACCAGACACAAGCTTTCACATGACAGCAAGAAATTCTTCTCTGAGTACACACTTATTTAGATATTTACAGAAATATGAAAACATATGCTTAATTGTATAATTAGCAATATAAATAACACAGAATATTTCATAAAATGCGCATCTTAAGTGAAAATATCAGACAGTTTTCTCTTACAACATCTAAAGTTTCACCTTGTACCATGCAGCAGTTTGTAAGTCACTTTTTTTTTAAGTATTAAGCACTTATGGAAATATTGCTTATTTTCATAATTGTTAAAAAAAACAAGTAGCAATATCTCAAGCACAGTGCGATATAAAAGGATATGGGCATTACATTTTACTGTCTCGCATCATGCAATTTTACACCATACCCCTCAATAGCATGTAGGTCTCTCAGTTATTAAAGCAGGATCATAAATATGAAAAAAAACAAAAACATCCTTGTTTTCCCACCTTTCCTGAGCTAGAATAGTCCCTAATACAGGTATTGCTGTATTCTGGACTTGAGAATAGTTCCTGTGTTGCCCATTTCCTTACTTGGATAGAAGGAAGCTTCTTTGTTCACCAGTGGGAGTGGGGAGCTTTGAGCAGCCTATCTGTCCCTGGGGGAGTGATCTCAGCACAGAATCTTGTTGTTTATTGGCCATTTTGAGCTAATTCCTAGCTCTTTCAAGTCCCCATTTAAAAACCTGCTTTGGTGCGATTTTTGTGCTTGTTCCAACTCAGCAAAACTCCTCGTGGTCCTGCAGAGTGGTACTAGCAGCAGAGAGACGAAAAAGAGTGACTGCTATCTGATTTTAAGTACCTTTTACTGCCTTTACCTTTGCAACTGTCTATTCTCACCGAAAAGCGAGTAAAAACTGCTCTTTTGTTAGAATTAAGCTGGTTTTCTGCATTTATTTAATACCTGCACTTTAAAGTTTGTCTTTTTGTTGATTTAACTGTTGAGGCTGCTCACTCAAGTGTGCTAGCCTGTGTAAAGTATTTACTGTGCATTTTCTGTTGCCTGTTTAGAAAAAAAATATATATATATCCTTGTTTTCCTGCCTTTCCTGAGCTAGAATAGTCCCTAATACAGGTATTGCTGTATTCTGGACTTTAGAATAGTTCCTGTGTTGCCCATATCCTTACTTGGATAGAAGGAAGCTTCTTTGTTCACCAGTGGGAGTGGGGAGCTTTGAGCAGCCTATCTGTCCCTGGAGGAGTGATCTCAGCACAGAATCTTGTTGTTTATTGGCCGTTTTGGGCCAATCCCTAGCTCTTTCAAGTCCCCTGTTTAAAAACCCGCTTTGGCGCAGTTTTTGCTCTTGCTCAGAAAAGCTCCTCATGGTCCTGCAGAGTGGTACTAGCAGCAGAGAGATGAAAAAGAGTGACTGCTACCTGATTTTAAGTACCTTTTACTGCCTTTACCTTTGTGATTATCTATTCTCACCAAAAAGCAAGCAAAAACTGCTCTTTTGTTAGAATTAAGCTTGTTTTCTGCATTTATTTAATACCTGCACTTTAAAGTTTGTCTTTTTGTTGATTTAATTGTTGAGGCTGCTCACTCAAGTGCGCTAGCCTGTGTAAAGTATTTACTGTGCATTTTCTGTTGCCTGTTTAGAAAAAAAGAAAAAAAACAAAAAAATATCCTTGTTTTCCTGCCTTTCCTGAGCTAGAATAGTCCCTAATACAGGTATTGCTGTATTCTGGACTTTAGAATAGTTCCTGTGTTGCCCATTTCCTTACTTGGAGAGAAGGAAGCTTCTTTGTTCACCAATGGGAGTGGGGAGCCTTGAGCAGCCTATCTGTCCCTGGAGGAGTGATCTCAGCACAGAATCTTGTTGTTTATTGGCCGTTTTGGGCTAATCCCTAGCTCTTTCAAGTCCCCTGTTTAAAAACTCGCTTTAATGTGGCTTTGCTCAATTTTGCGCATAGCGCAGCATCGGGCAGCGCTGCCTAAACAGGTTTAAACTATTACCGGCTCCACAGAGTCTGCTCTTCACTTTCTCCCTTGGAACTGATCTGCATCTCAAAGGAAGCACTCTATTTTCACTTCATAACCTTCACTTGCACTTAGAAGAAATTCCAAAGCACTAAAACCTCTCTTATACTCTTCTAAATACTTAACTGATCCTCCTAGATCAGTCAAAAGTAGTAATCATAAATATCCTGACATGCCCAGAGGTCAGTTTCATGTGTACTCTCCAGTCCGGCTGGTGAATATGGGAATCTTAAGGCAATGTTACAACTGCCTTATGTACACAGACAACCCTCTCCTCCTCCCAACAAACTCAGATATATGTGAGAGATGCAACTATATTGCCAAACTGGAGGCTGAGCTCTCGACCCATGACTGGCACAGTCAATCAGGAGAAGAAGTTAACCACACACACCACAAATCCAGTCTCACATAGACCTATAGCAATAACAAACCAAACACATAAACACACAAAAACATACTCGGAGGCTCTAAATAAAAATCTGCCAAAGCAGCAGAGACCTCCAGAGCAGACACCAAAACAACTGCTACCCCACAACAATACCCAACTATCACATAGTCCACAAAGTCAGTATGCCACACAGTCACAGCCCTTAAGGCTAAACAACACACCTAATACACTTGTAATAGGTGACTCTATAGTCAGACACACTGACGTCCCACTCACCAGGCTGAACAAGGAGAAGGTCACTGTAAGCTGTCTGTCGGGTGCCAGGATCCGCCACATAACACATGCTCTCAGGTCACTCCAAAGCAAGTACAAATATGACTCCATCATTGTCCATGCTGGTATGAATGACCTGAGACGTACCTCCCTGGACTACATGAAAAGAGACATAGAGAAGCTCTCTGATCATGTAGCCCAGGCTGGTATGACCCTGACATTGAGCAGCATCTTACCCTCACCAAGAATGATGCCAGAGTATAAAGACAAAATGATAAGTTTTAACAATTGGCTAAAGTATTGGTGTCAGTCAAAGGGGATCCAGTGTCTGTCAGGCTGGGATGACATGCTCGACAAGCCACGTTGCTTCGCTAGGGACGGCTTGCACCTGTCACCCCTGGGCTTTCGAATACTGGCTAAGGCTCCTGCCACCCCCATAGTGCCTTTTTTAGGCAAGGCTCAAAAGACAAACCCACCTCCATAGACAATACAAGGAAAAAGAAACTAAGGGTAATGCTGCTCAATGCCAGAAGTCTAAACCTCAAAATGCACGCACTCGAGACTCCCCTCAGTATGGAGAACACCGATGTCTGTGCAGTAACAGAAACCTGGTTCAAGGCTCCAGAAAGCACCCCAGCATTACCAGGTTATACTGCATACCATGCTTTTCGGCCACAAAACTCGGACCGAGCCACAAAAAGAGGGGGAGTATCCATATACATCAAAAATACCCACACCTCCAGGTTAGTAGCACTGCATGAAGCAATGGAAACCATCCATGTGCAACTAACAGTGGGCAAAACTGCCTTTCAGTTTATAGCCTGCTACAGACCACCCTCCCAAACTCAGGAACCCCACTCAGCCTTCCTGAGAACACTGGAGAACATGAAGGTCTCTCCAAATACCATTATATCGGGTGACTTCAACTACCCAAACATTGACTGGGTAAACTACTCAAGCCCACATACCCTCGCCCAATGGTTCCTAGAATTTATAAACTCAAATGCTATGGAACAACTGGTAACCACCCCCACTAGAGGGGAAAATATACTGGACCTGGTCATCACAAACATAGGGACTCTATGTTCCACACCAGAGGTATACCCCTCACTGGTAAGGTCAGACCACAAATTAATCTCACTGGACATCTATATCCCATCCCCACACCCTGCCAAGGAAACCACGGTGAAGAACTTCTCAAAAGCAAACTTCACACTTCTCAAAACCGAGGTGGTATCCTTCAAAGCCCCTGGGCCAGTGGAAAACACAGCTCAAACCGCAGAATCCTTCACAAATGCATTCTATGGACACCTACTGGAATGTATGGATCGTGCTATCCCAAATAAAACCAAGACTCACTCCTCCAAAGGCAGGAGACTTGTCTGGTGGACCCCGGCCATAAATAAGCTATACAACAAAAGGAGGAAGCTACTACATGATAGAGCAAAATCCCAAAAAGGGAAGGCATTTCTGATCAGTACTAGCAAGAAGCTACGATCCCTCATAAAATCATCTAAGGCCAGCTTCAAAAGACAAATTGCACAAGATACTAAGAACAATCACAAGGCCTTCTTTAGTTATGTCAGGAACCTGGACAGCAACTCCCAGATATGCTCCGAGTTAGTGCAAAATGACAAAACATACACTGAACCCACAGACATTGCCAACATCCTGGCAGACAGGTTCAGTGCAAATTCCCCCCCCCCATCCCCCCCAAAAAAGCAAATCTCCATCCCAACAGAGTGTAGCCTCCCAGACATCACAGATGAACAGGTGAGAGCTGCCCTCTCCAAAGCAAAAAACACAGCATCAATGGAACCGGAATGTGTCCCGGGCTGCGTCTTACATGAGCTACAAGATTAACTTAACCCTCACATTAAGTCAGTGTTCAAGCTCAGCCTTACCACAGGATATGTACCCAAGGAATGGCGTACAGCAATGGTGGTCCCACTCCATAAGGGAGGTGCCACAACAGACCCCGGACACTATCGCCCTATAAGCCTGACTAGCCTGGTCTGCAAAGCTATGGAGCGTATCATCATGGAACTCATAAACAATGACATTGGAAACCTTCAGACACTGGATCCTACCCAATTCGACTTTGTTAAAGGCAGATCCTGCCTCTTAAACCTGGTAGACTTCTTTGAAACAGTTACCAGGGCCATAGACGAAGGGAAGGTAGTCCACACGGCCTACCTGGACCTTGCAAAAGCCTTCAACACAATACCCCACTCAGGAATCATAAATAAGCTCACTAGCTTAAATATCAACCCCTATGTCACAAGATGGGTTGCGAACTGGCTCAGGGATAGAACCCACATGGTCAGAATTGCAGGTGCCTTGTCAGACTCTAAACCAGTCACAAGTGGCATCCCACAAGGTTCAGTCCTGGGACCTCTCTTGTTTGGTATTTATTTCTCTGAGGTACAGGCAAATACGGGAGGACTATGGCTGACCAAATTCACAGATGACTGCAAACTGGGTGCCATAATAGACTCTCCAGCTGACACAAGCAGCCTCCAAAAGGGTCTCACAGAGACAGATAACTGGTGCCAAAGCCATGGCCTGAAGCTAAATGCTAAAAAATGCATATTCATACCCTTTGGGAAAAACAAAGTGCCCACAGACTACCACATAGGAGGTAATCCATTAAGCACAGAGGACGCAATTAGGGATTTGGGGACCCAAGTAGATAGTAATCTCTCCTTTGACAATCACATTGCCAAAGTGGTTAGAAAGACCTTCTATATAGCCCACCTCATCACAAAAGGTTTCACATCTAGATCAAGAAAGGTCTTTGTGCCACTCTATTCATCACTCATCAGGCCCATGATTGAATACAATGCCCCATTTGGGATGTACCTTACCCGACACCTGCAGCAACTGGAAAGACCCCAAAAGTACCTCACCAAGAGGATCAAGGGACTCAAACAGATGCCCTATGCAGTTAGGCTAAAGAATCTCCAGCTCTACTCAGTTTCTTACCGCCTACTCAGAGGCGATCTGTGCCTGACATATAAAGCCATGTCCAACCTAGAATTAATGGACATGCTCCACCTCAAGAAATCCAAATCCCTTAGAGCTACACACTCCAGAGACTTAAACCTCAGCACAGAAATAAATAGGACATGCTGGAGGGACAGATTCATATCCCAGAGACTCCCTTCACCCTGGAACAAAATCCCAGTCCAGGTTGGGCAGAGCCCCTCACTGACCCTCTTTAAGAGAAATCTTGACGAGTGGATGGGAGTTCATAAGTATACCCCCAGGATCTCTTCTGGGTCCCTGCTAGACAGAGGCAAAATAAACTAACTGTAAAGGGGCTATATTCTTTGACCTACTATTCAAAGGCACAGTCTATAAATCTAAAAGGGTGGCGAAAGCCAAACACACTCTGGCTAGGCTTAAAAATGTCCTAGGGCAGATAGCCTAGTATCAACCTATGAACCTATGAAACTAAATATGAATAATAAGTTGCAAACAGTGATTAATTTATCGACTGCAGGATATCCTAGATTAACAAACTTAGCATAATTTTCTTAATAAGTCCTTACCCTTTCTAGTATTTCCTATTAACTTAGAATCATTTAAAGAAGATGGATCTAAAAAAGATCTGGATGCCATGGGTGTTAACTGAAACTATACAAAAAAGATGCTATTAGGTGTGAGTGAGTTAAGGGCAACAAATGTAACTAGTGTGCTATAACTTAATCACCAAATCAGCATATGCATTATAATATATAAAACGCAGAAGTAATGCAAAGACCATTTACCAATCAAACTGCATAACACCACACATTTTTCTGTTTCTTCTAGACAGGCAACTAGAAAACTCAAGACGGCATGTTACTTTCCTACACTGTTATCAAGTGACCTTGGCATGCAACCCAGTACCCAAAACAATCCTGTATATACCCTGGAATGTTGGTTTGTAACTCAGAGGTGACAGTGACTGTTGTCTTAACTAACATCAGTAAAGCCAAATGCCTCCATCCATTAACAGAGAGGCAGGATCCATCTAATTAGAAGCCATGTATGCCTTACAATTCTAGAAATTTCCATTACCTTATGTCTTCCCTTTTATGACAAACAGTACACAAATATGTGTTGAACAGTAAACTAGTAAACTATACATTCATTTCATATTCGTTATGGACTTATATCATACCAACTATAACCAGTGTGGCTGTTTCCCATGCTGTGCTAAACATCAATCTCTCCCGTATCAGGCTTGAAACATACAGGTGCATGATTCTCCTGTAAAAGCCATGATACAGGCAGCCAGGTAGGGTTGCTTGTGCTCTTGTCTGCATTCTAGCAATTAAGGCCACATAGTTTATAGCCCTCACCCCATCTATGCTGGTAGTGGGATCAGCTGCATCACTGCTGGGACTGCTAATGCCCCTCAGACTCTCATATATATATATATATATATATATATATATATATATATATATATATATATATATATATATATATATATATATATATATATATATATATATATATATATATACTCCTTCCTGTGCAACAGCTTGGGAAGCCACTACACATATCCTCTGTGTTGCCTTTGCTGTTTCAAGCAAGCCACTGCTTGGTCCACTGTATCATTGAGACAGCCAGTAACCACCAGCACCCCAGGTTGGCTACATTCATCTTTTATTACCAGCTCCCTCAAACACCCAAGGCTCTATCTGAACTCAGGTCATCTGTGTCATAGCTAGGGCCTTATCACAGTTTACAGCAGAACTATCCATGCCCAAAGCTTTTGTACAAATTCAGTCACTGCTCCTTGGCTAAAGTAATCAACCTTTTCTGCATTCTATTAAACAGAATTCACTACTCATTATGTACAAAGAGAAGTGTTTTCTTTAAATAAGTATATCTTTACAGTACACAAATATTGCAATACACAACTACTGACAATTTACTTACTATATTGTGAATTCCTAAATGAAAGATGAAACCTGTCATACTTTATAAAGCACCATCAGTCTTGATTTATGTAACAGCCCATATCTATGGGCAGCTTTAAAGTGAATTAAGTCAAAAATTCTATAAAACATTTTCACAGAGTATTCAAGGGGAGAGATCATAGAAACAAAAATAGTCAGATACAAGAGAATTAACAAAGCACATCCATCGGATGCAAAAATCCCCAGTGGTCTCAAGCTGTCATACCAAAAACTCATTGTATATAACCAAATAAGGTTATAGTTTTAGGTTATCCACTACCTCCACAAGAATCTCAAAGATCTGGATCCCGCTATTCTCCCTGAACCATCAACGAATCATAGAATCACCCATTTTCATATATGTGTTGCTCCACATAAGAAAGAATGCGGACCACAAACTTACAAGAGAGTTCAAAATAAAATGGAAAGAACATTTACAGAAGGACACAACTTGAAACAACTTATTGTGACTGTATGAAAGAAAATGGTGGAATAAATACAGACCATCTTATAAAGGAACACAAGAAGCAAGGGAGAAGGAGAGGTTTGATGATGTATCTAACAGCATGGATTTGACAAATAGCCAAGTAGGAACAACTACATAATAAGGACATCAGTGTACTTCACAATCATCAAAAACATTTTTTTTTTGTGCTAACAAATGTAATGGTTTAAGGATGGTCAACTTCTTGCTTGTGAGAACCATACATGAAGACAGAGGAAATAAAGCAAACCAAATGAATTATCAGAATGAGATGAAAGTCTGCTCTCCAGGTCCTCAATGAACTCTCCAAGGCCAAGAACAATGGGCCCCAATAATATCCCAAGCTGACTCCATAACAGCATGTAACATGACCTATCAGGACCACTAGAATCACTGTTTAACAACAGACTCCAGACAGGCTTTGTGCCAATAAAATGCAGGACTGCAACTTTCATTCTTCTACATGAAGGTGGGCCATCTACAGACCCAGGTAACTACAAACCCATAAGTCTAACTAGTCTCATATGCAAGGCCATGGAAATATTAACGTAGAAAAATAAATAATGATTTAAGAAACTTTCAGTCATTGGGTCTAGCCCAGTTCTTTCATAAAAGCCAGGTCATGCCTACTCAGTCTGGTGGACGTCTTTGAGTGGTCACTAAATTAATGAGCAGGGGGGAATACAGTGTATACTGCCTACCTTGAATTGGCCAAAGATTATGCCACCTGGGTATTGCTGACTAACTCACAAAATTAGGTATAAACCCCTATATCGCCCACTGGATAGCTAACTGTATCAGAGATAGGACTCAAGAAGTTAGGATGGGAGAGTCTAGCTTCAGAAAGTGGCCAGTCACTATAACGTCCCACAGGGCATGGAGTCAGGGCTGCTGTTTTTTAGCATTTATTTCTTTGAGGTCATGGCCAATGACAAGGGCTTCCTGTTGATCAAGTCTGCAGATGATTACAAATGCGTGCAGTCATAGAATCTCATAATGACACAAATACCTTCCAAGAAGGTCAACACAGACAAATAACTGGTGCCAGAGCCACAGTCTAAAACTCAGTGCCAAGAAATGCATAATAGTATCCTTTGGGAAGACCGCTACCCCTGAAACCTACCACATTGGCAATACATCCCTAAGAGTAGACCCAGTGATCAGGGATCTGGGAGCATGTTCATAGGTGGTTACTGGGCTATTTACTCGAAGATATTTATAAGCCTATCCATGTGTGCCCAGTATAATACTAGAAAAACCCAATACAAAGGATCTTAACTAAACTTGAGATCTTAGGTAGCAACAACTGCCCGTATCTAGGAGGGTCATAGGTGAAATCCCCAGCAGGAATTTATGGTTTCCCATCTAGTCATCCAGGCTATGGTTAAACAGGGTCATAAAGGGGCTTTGATGTGAACTGGTAGCCTATTCCAGAGGAGTGGCAACCTCTGAGTGATATAGCTCTCTCTCTCCAGCAGGTCCAATATATGTCACAGGCCAGGTTAAGGTACTTGGAGCAGGTGACCCTTGTCTCATTTGACTTGTGTATGTGCAGCATTTCCATTAGGATTGGATCCAAGATTACTCTGTAGGCCAGGCACAAGTCTCCTCTAACAGTACTTCAGTCTGTCAATGTATGACATGTGCTGGAGACCCTGAATTTTCTTGGTTAGAAATCTCTAAGGTCCCTCAAGTTGCTGTAGGTGCCTGGTAAGGTACATAGCAAAGGGAGCATTGTACGCAATTACTGGCCTGATGAGGGTCAAGTGCAAGGGTGTTATGACCTCTTTTGCTCTTAAGGCAATGCCTTTGCTAATGAGGTGTGAGACGTAGAATGTCTTTCTCACCACAGTAGACACATGGTGGTCAAAGTTTAGGCTACAGTCAACTTGCATTCCCAGGTCTCTCACTACTGAGCTGTTACTTATGGTATTATGCCTGTAGACTATTATATAACTAATATAATTTTAGGGTCTATAACAGTTCAACAAAACAGCACATCATCGAATACAACAACCTTGAACTTCTAACCACAAAATCTAAAAACATCGAAAGCTCAGAACAGCAAATTTTTTCCCTGGTAAAAAATTCACTGTTCCGAGAAATACACACACAACACAAGCACACCAAAAAAACAGCAATCCACACACATACACTTAAAATCCTACATCTAACCCTACACTAAACTGTACATACAGTACTATCTATCCACTATCCTTAACCCAAACCCTAACCCTAAGGTCCATCACTATCGCACACTCACCTCACCCGTGTCCTAACCCTAACTCACATACCCCGCCCTAACCCTAAAGTCTATCACTATCGCACAATCACCTCACCCACACCCTAACCCTAACTCACATACCCTGCCCTAACCCTAAAGTCTATCACTATCGCACACTCATCCACGCCCTAACCCTAACTCACATACCCTGCCCTAACCCTAACGTCCACACAATCGCATACTTACCTGAACCCAACCCGTAACTTTCCACCACAGTGCTGAAAATAGCGAAGCCACAGAAATGGAAAACCAAATTCTTTCCCTAGGAAAAAATTTGGTTATCTACAGCTGAGCTTTTTTCAGAGTTCGCTGTTCTCGGGTAGATATTAGACCATTCAAAGTATTACCACTTTGATGATCTAATATAGCTATGGGTGCTTATTTTTTTTTCAAAATTGCCCTTAGAGAGATTTTTACAAGTTGTCTTATTTGTTTATTCAAGCAGAGGATGGTGTTCTTCCAGTGCTGGGACCTCTCCTTTTTTATTCGTAGACAGCAACTTCTTCCTTTTGTTGTATAAGTTATTAATGCTAGAAGTCCACCAGTGAAGCTTGTTTTTTTCTTGAGGATCTTGTTTTGATCCTATCAGGTACAGCTGTGTCACTACATTTGTATAAGTGTTTGTACAGGGCATTTGTGTATACCTTAGTATAATTGACAAATACCATCTGTGGCAACAGGAGTTTGGAAATTACTTATGCCATCACTTAGGAGGGTATAATTAGCTTTGGTGAAATTTTTTAGCCTGATTTCACATAAGAGGAGTTCAGGTGTTTTAGCTACTTCAAATGTGACTGATTTGTGATCATATTTAACCAGTGAGGGTCCTATACTGCTGGTGGTACAAAGGTCACCCATGTTGGTGAGGACCAGGTCAAGAATATTTGAGCCCTTTATGGGGTTGCATATTATTTGTTCCAGGGCATTAGTGTTAATGTCCAGGAACCTCGGTGCGAGCATGTTGATACTCATATAAGCTTTCCATTCAATGGAGGGATAATTAAAATCACCTATGACTAGAGTGTTCGGTTGTAATTTGATTGGCTCAAGTAGGTCCAAATAAATAGCATGGGTATCTTAGTTGATTGAAGCGGGTCTATAGCTAATGATGACATGAAGGGGGGGGTCTTACCCACAGTTAGTCGAACTTGAAGTAACTCCATGGAGCTTTCCTGTCTAACCTGTCTAGAGGTATATTTATCTTTGGTGAAGATAGTTACTCCTCCTCCTTTGGTTCTCAAATGTTCATTCTGCAGTCTAAAAGTATGGAAGCCATTGTAGCCTTGCAAGACCAGGGTACTCTCTGCGGCCCTAAACCAAGTTTCTGTGACTGCACAGATGTCAGCATCCTCCAGTGAGAGAAGTGCTTTAGAAGAGTGCAGTTTCTGATTTAAACTACTAGTGTTTAGAAGCATAACCTTTAATTTATTTGTGAGTGATATTTTCACATTGAAAATTTTGTTCTTGAGACCTTGCCTAAAAAAGGCACTACGGGGGATGCAAAGCCTAGAGGTGACAGGCAAGGGAGCCCGCAGGATTTTTTGCAGGGGGGTGCAAACCCAGAGCCCCACCCACATAGCTCGCCCCGCCCCCTGTCAACACAGCCCCGCCCAAGTCCACCCACCCAAGCCCCGCCCACACAGCCATTCCAGTGTCCCATTACTTGGCTATTTCTCCCCATTTACTGTAGACACTGTTCAAATCTGTGTGCATACTGTGTTATGCTTTAGTTCTACAATGATTACAGGCAGTTGGATTTAAATTTACAACTTTTATTTCAAACATTATAGCCCAAACACTGAGACATTTACTAAACCTAAACAAAGCAATAGTCTTGCAATGAAAACAGACTTGGCATTAAAGCTTCTCTACTTTTGAAACTCACATTCAATGAAACGGCATTGAAACCCACATTCAAAGAAAATGCATCTGGCCAGTGGCAGGTTATTTACCTTTGAACTGTTTTCAAGCAATAGGCTCCTTGCACACCGTTAGGGCCATGCAAAAGTTATTTGATTTACCTGATTGTATTAATTATAATATATAATTGAATTATATCCCTTGTATTATACAGCAACACTTGTATATTTCAGTGTTTCATCTACAAATTCAGTGCCTGCTGCCGTCAAAGAATAAATTGCCTAGGTTAAATTAAAAATGGTAAGCTGGTATATTGCAATAGAAAATGGATGACAAGCTGAAAAACAGGTTCATAGTTATTAGGCATCTCATCCAAAGGAGGACATCCTGAGGACTGCAGCATACAAATGTATATGCTGTAGGAATAGAACCTCAAGCCTTTACATTAAGATGCAAGTATTCTACTTGTGGTGCTACTAACATAGCTTTAAAACTTGATACCACAATAGAGATACCATTTGCTAAACAAAATGGTTGCACATTGTAAATAGACTTGGCATGAGCAGCAGTGAACTTCGCTTCCTTAAAACTCACAGTTCCTTGAAAATGCACTTGAAAATTCCACCTGCTAACTCTAACTTGGGCATTTCACTTTCTCTCTCTCTTACAAAGATACCACACCCCTCAAGGCTTCACCCTTAGTGCAAGAAATCTTGACAAAGCCTAAAATAAATAGGGACAAATTATAAATATGGCTCTCAGAAAATTGCAAGAGTAACAGGATTTGTGTTAGTATGCAGTCTCATTATTTAGCAACTTCAATCCTTTTTAAGAGGAATATGGGGCAAAAATCTGGACAGCTGAGGGGTATGCTACCTCCCTCATACACACACCAAATAATTCTGGTCAGACTTGAATTAGTTCTGGGAAGGTTGCACTGAACTGCACCGTGCTTGATCTGAAGTGGGTGAAATCCTGGTAGCTAGTGATTGCAGCTCAGAAATGTGGAGCATTAAAGCATTTTTAGCAGAGCATTGTTTCATCACTACCTATTGTGTTTGCACATAAGCTGTAGTCATTTCAAACATTTGCCTTTTTTGATTACTACAGAGTACATTTACCCACCAGAGCTATTGTGTTTTGACTTCATTGTGGAGCTAGTTGTTGCAGGGCTTGGCTTTAAGTAAGGTAGCAATGCTTATTTACCATATACCATTAAAGCCACCCAACTACAAGTGTACTAACACACAGACACTGCTATAAGACACTGGTCTCCAATAAAATGTAATGAGCTTCTGAAAATACTGTAATCCTGTCCTTTTATTACAAATACGGTCATATGCATTTCAATACCCAAGGCTTATACATTATCTAGCTATGTAAATATTCTCTGCATGGCAACAACGAAAAGGCTTTCAATGCTAGCAGTTCTTTAACAATATGCTTACTAAAGCTTACTTGCATCTTACAATCTCCGACAAGCTTACCTGATGTTCATTAAACCATGGCTACTTAAACAGAGCAACAGGACACTGTGATAGCATGCAGTTCCTGAATAATAAGAAGCATAAATCAACAGTATAAAAATCTGATAGAAAACCAGAACATTTTGCAAAATCAAGGACAGATGAAAAGCCACAGTCATATTTGTGATCTACCTTGGATGGGGGAATACTCTGCACACTTACTGCATAACTGCTTCTTGCCTTCCTTGGACACATCCCGAGCCACTACAATGGGGGCTGGGGTGCAATAAGTATGTCATAATTTGAAGGCTCTGACACTCCTACCTCTCAACTTCAGAGCAAGAAATCTGGACAAAGCCATACATAGAACTAGAAGTGGGACACAGGCCCAAAAATAAGGCCAATTTTTAAATATTGCTCTTATTAAGTTAATAGAACAGGTAGATCTTGCATTAGTACAAATTTTCTGAAGGGTATAAAATCTAAAACTCAAATGTCTGCCATTATTTTCTAACTTGAATCTTTAATGACTTGCCACTAATTTGCCAGAAACCACAATTTTATGAAAAACAGACCAAAATGTGATGCAAAAATACCTGTCAAAAAAGGGACACCTTTTTAATATTAACAGTTAACTTGAAGCAGCTAACAAAATAAGAGCATCCACATGCATTTCTGAAATAAAGGTAATCTACAACTGATCATTACAGTTATAATTGTAAACCCTCCACATTTTCTTCCAAAATTGCCATTTTGGAGGAGGCATTATTAGGGGAGAGCAACATTTTGAGCCAGAATTGGGGACAATTGAGATGTTTGGATATTCCTAATCTACAAAGTGATTTGCACGCACTCTCAACCTCTTAATGCAGGAAATCTGAACAAGGCCAAATATATTGGGGAACATAGAAACACTACTAAAAATTGCTCTTGTATAAACTTAGACAGTCTTGCATTAGCATGCATTTTTCTGAAGATTATGACATCTGAAACTCAATGTCTGTCATTTAATGGCTTAATTCCTAAATGATTTGCTAGAAAACCACAAATTTTGAGAAACAAACCAAAAATAAGCAGCAAATATCTATTAATTCTGCAAAGATATGGACAACTGAGAGGTATAGTTCAACCGGGGCTGTCTGAGTTTGCTACCCCCCCCCTCACAAAATCATGGTCAAATGGAGCCTCCCCCCTGCAGCCATTCCAATGTCCCATTCCTTGGTTATTTTGCCCCATTTACCATAAACACTAATGTGCATACTGCTTTACTTCTGCGATGATTTAGGATTTCATTTGAAAGTTTTATTTTGCATTTTACAGCACAAACCCTAATACATATATGTTAAAGCAATGCAGTCTCAATGAAAATAGACTAACATTAATACTTCTCTGCCCTTGAAACTCACATGCATTGAAACAGCACTGAAACCCACTTTCAGAGAAAATACATTTTGCCAATTGCAAATATTAACTCTGGGCTGTCTTCAAAATCATAGGCCCCTCGAACATAACATACACATGCTCTTTGATACACCTTCCTGACTGTATTACATTATATTCCTTGTACAATACAGTACAGTTGTTAAAGGGCATTTTAAATTTATTGTTTTGAAAATTTTTCCAGTAAACAAAGAAACAAAAAGCATCCACCAATGACATGCCCAATTCAGAACATTTCCAGCATAAAGTCTACTCAAGTCCACCAGTATCAGTAAAAAATATACACAATCTCTGTAGTAAAATCCACATTGAAGAAATTTGTAACTAATAGAGGTTGCTGCTAGCAAACACTTTATATGTCATTATTTAATCTACAAATAAAGTGCCCGTTACCCTTGAAGAATAAATTGCCTTTGTTGCATGCAGTAAAATGAAAAGCTAGTAATACCGCAATAGAGAATGGATAGCAAACTGTTAACAGGTTCATAGTTACTAGGTATCTTTGCCAAAAGGACTGCAGCATCCACCCCCTTTACAACACAATACAGCATCAGCAATGCATTTACCTACTGCGGGAGTAGAACCCACAGCCTTCAGCATCTAAAGCAAGTACACTATCTGTTGTGCTATTAATGTAAGCAGACTAAACATAATCAGCACTAAACTTTTGCTCCCCTGCAGCTCTCAGCTCCTTGTAAAATCTACTCGACACTCAGCTGTATCTCTGAACTTTGCAGCACAAGAAATCTGGAAAAAGCCGAAATTTATTGGGGGGGGGGGGTAAAAGGCCAAACAACAGGGACACATTTTAAACATTGCTTGTATAATACAAATATATTCACCCCCGGAGCTGAGCTGAAAAACTACGAATAAATAGCAAGATAATGCGAGCTGGCAGTCCTCCGTAGAGCTCTAATGTCCACTAAACAACCAGACTGGATCCACGATATTATGCAAGCTTGGAAAGAACACAAACCATTCGGTTCAAGGCTGAAAGAATTTTAAAAAGTTTAATGATGTGAGCGCTTTCACGGGCATTCCACCCGCTTCATCGCTTGTATGTTTGAAAGTTGCTAGAATAAAATGCTGCATTACCACCATACATTACACTGCCACGTCTTGAACCCAGGGGACCCCGTGCAAAAGTCAAAGCAACATACCACTACGCCAAATCAGCTGTTTTGTGAAAGAGGAAGACAAACTTTACCATTTAGTGAATTCAGTTCTCACCATAGCACAGCTGTCAACCTCTTAGCAAAAAAGACCTGAACAAAGCCAATAATGGGTGACTACAACCACCAAACATTCAGTGAATTCAGTTCTCACCATAGCTCTCAACCTCTTAGCAAATAACACCCGGACAAAGCCAGTAATGAGAGAATATAGCCCCCAAACATTTTCAGTGAAATCAGTTCTTACCATAGCTCTCAACATTAGCAAAAAACCTGGATGAAGCCAATAAATACCTGAACAAAGTCAACACTGGGTGAATACAGCCCCCAAACATATTCAGTGAATTCAATTCTTACCATAACTCTCAACCCTAGCACAAAACCTGGATGAAGCCAATAATGGGGGGAATACAGTCCCAAACACAGGGATACATTTCAAATATCCATCTTGTACACTTAGAAAATTGCTAGAATAAAAGCTTGCTTTTGTTACCATACACTTTCTGAAGAAAAGAAGTCCAATATTGAAATGTGTCCATTTACATTTATTAACCAGGAAAGTCTGACTTTGAAAAAAAAAAAAAAGCTAATTTTTTTAGCAGAGGCCCAGGGAGAAACACTCCAGATAGCCAAGAATATCAGGCAACAAGGACACAAATGCAGAAACCACAGATTTTATGAGGAACAGAAAAGGTATGAGGGAAAATCCTACAATATTTTTACAAATGGTGGTGGGTAGGGAATTCAGGCTCTTGCCACTTGGGCCCAAGGTACAGGGTTCAAGCCTTATTCTCTACCCACCACCATGTACACCTGGGGCACGGGTCCCATTCTGAGTCCCCATCTTCCGTTCCTGAATACTCCGCCCGGGTCCCATCTTCCGTTCCTGAATACTCCGTCTGAGTCCCCATCTTCCGTTCCCGCTCGAATACCCTGTCTAAGTTCCCGCTTTCACATAGCGATGATGTCAGCCCATCTAAGTTCCCGCGATCTTCTTAAAGAAGAACGCACAAAAGAAACACTTTGTTTGAAATGCTGTAGTCAGAAAACCTTTGTTTGAAATGCTGCAGTCAGCCAATTGCCGATTCCAGGGGGGTGCAAGTGCACCCCCTTGCACCTGCCTGCGGGCGCCCTTGGTGACAGGTGAAGACTCTCCCTAGCAAAGCAGTGCGGTCTATCAACCATTTCATCCAAGGCTGACATGAACTGGATCCCCTTAGAATGACACCAGAAACTAAGCCAAATGTTGAAGTCAATCATTTTTTGTTTATATTGTGGCATCATCCTAGGTGAGGGTAGAATGCTGCTGAAGGCTTGGGAAATACCTACCTGGGACACATATTCATAGAGCTCAATCATGTGTCTCTTCATATAGTCCAATGAGGTACATCTCAAGTCATTCAGACCAGCATGAACTATGATGGAGTCATAATGGTACCTGTTGTTGACAGACTTGAATGCATGTTGATATGACAGATCCTGGCACCTGATAGACAGCTGACCATAACTTTCTCCTTGTCCAGCCTGATGAGTGGGACATCTGTGTATCTCACAATGGAGTCACCTATGACTAAATAATTTGATTTAGATGTGCTTTGCATTAGGGACTTATTTGGTGAGACACTTATGCTTGTGTTTTTGTGTGTATTAAGTGCTGTAGGTGCTGTATCAGGTATAGCATGTTTGTGTTTGGAAGGTCTGTGGTGTTTAGGTAGGTTTCTGGTGAGTACCTTCATGTATGATGGTTAACGTGTTTAGCGAATTGCTTGCACAGGAGGTGCAGTATGTGAACTGACAACCTGTTCAGTGTTACTGTTCTGTGCATGAGAGAGCAAGGATTCCAGATTCTTAGTGTAGATGCATCTTTCACAAATTGGACTTGGGTGATTTTGGAGTTGAGGGTTGTCTGTGTACATGAGGCAGTTGCTACACTGTCTCAGGATACCCATGTCAATCAGACTGGTAGAAGAAATAGAGGGAAACTGACCATCCATAATGCTAGTTTAGATCCTGTTTTCACAGTGGGGAGAGAAAATGGAGGGGTATGGTATAACTGGGTGCTCTAAACAAGGTCTATACCAATGGAGTACTCTATAAAGGGTCTATACTAGTGAAAGTTATAAAAAATCGTATGAGACTATTGTAGATTTGTGGTTTTGAGACTGTTTAAGGGGCAAAAGTGCAGCCAAGGTGCTGTCTGAGCAGCTAAGCATAAGTTAAGGACTTCTCAGCCAGATCACGAGCAGTTACTAAGGCAAAATTTATCTACTGAAGTTTTAGCATCTATACCCACCAATTATTACCCCCACTTTATGGTACTGCATGATGGTGCATGGAGGTGCTCTATGCGTAAACAATTGAATATAGCAGAGCAGTGGCTGGTTGGAACTCTGTGGAGCTGTGTTAAAACAGTGAGCAAACTGAATTAAATGATTTAACCAATAAAAAGGTCAAAACTGAGACCTATACCAGCAACTTTCAATAAGATGAATCCTAACTGCACTCTCTTGCCACAAGAGTGCAAGGGGGGGGCCTCTCCAACAAAAGATAGTCTGGTTTAGTGCTCAGTTTAATCAGAATCAGATTCAGCAGGTATGAATCTAGTCTATGCTACAACAGACAAAAGTGCAACAAATCAGCAAGACCGGTTTTAAACAAAATCAGCAATATAGCAAAAATACAGTTTAGAAGTGCAAAATGCAGTATAAAATTGTACTTATGGTTAGCAGAATGCAACAGATTCCTTGGATTGTACAGATGAATACAGCAGAGCAGTGGCTGGTCACCTAACTCTGAGTCAGTGTAGACAGCAACCTGGCTTTTGACCATCTTATGCCTAGTGTGGTAAGAAAATCATTCAATGATACATAACTTAAAAGCAAGGGTATGGCATTTAGGTTCACGCATGCCATTGTTCTGCATTAGGCCCTCATCAGACCAATCACTGAGTACAATGCCCCCTTCAGTATGTATCTGACCAGGCATATGCAACACCTCGAGCATCCACAGGGGTTCCTCACAAGAAGGATATAGAGCATAAATGATATGTCCTACTGGGCCACCTCAAAGCCCTGTCGCTATACTCAGTATCTTACAAGGTACTGAGAGGTGATCCATGCCTATCCTACAAAGCATTCTGTAATCCACTCTGGTGGGACTGTTGCATATCTGTAAAACAAATATCAGAATTACCCAATCTAGTAACCTAAACCTCATCTGCAACATAACTAGGACATGCTGGAGAGACTGGTATGTGTATCAGAGACCACCCCCTTCTTTGGAACATGCTTCCTGTCCATGTCAAATAAAGTTCTTCTTTATCACAATTTAAAAGCAACTTGGACTTGTGGATGGAGATTCAGAAATTTACCCTGGTCTGACACATATGTCTGTAATAAATAGAGGCATCCTGTAAATGCTTGACCATCCATGCCCAATTCTACATGAAACAACACTGATAGATACATTTGGGGAACAAGGCTAGGCTCAAAAAGGCCCCCAGGGATCATTATCCTAGTAATCAGCTGTGAACCTATAGACTAGTACATTCATAAATAATGGAGCAAAAATGTACTTCAGCTCGGTGTTGTCAAAACCATACAATGGAACCCAATGTAACATCCCTTCTACCCTCTTAAATATTTAGATCAAATTAGAGATGAAGACCTAAAAGTCAGACAAACATTTTAAACATTTCCCTTGTATTCTTAGAAAATTGCTAGAATAAAAATCTTTGTATCTTGCTAATGTGAATATATATTCCAGCCACACTCCTGACTAAACTCTCTTCCATTATATTAGCATCAGCTAAATGTTTTTTTTCTCTCTTCCAAACTACAGTTCACCTAAGGACATTAATCCTTCCTTCTCTACACATTTCCATCTCATAACATTATAGTTCTTGATCATCGGCATCTTATCTGTACTCTTTGCCTTGTTGTAAAAACCTAGATCTCCACTGCTAACCTCATATACGATTTGATTTCTTAATCACCTAGGAAGTGTGGAAGATATCTGATTGACAATGCCTATGCAATAACTTATTCATGAATTGTAGTATACCTCATTGTGCATTGTACTTTTTATTCAAACTGTCAGTGATATCAATCATATACTACTGTGTAATATTTAGTAACTGTTTAAATGTGCTGTTTTTTGTTGAGTTTCACAACTATATGCTGCTTTACTTTTAACAATTTCTATTTTAAATATGTATGCATTTTGTACTCCATGGGACAGATTAATTTAAGCACCAGAAGAGAATCTGGCTAGGTTTAAAACGGTCTGCAGGGGCAGCTAGCCTAGTTGTTAGCAATGAACCCTTGAACCTATGGTTGTATCATTTGCTGAGACAGAGAAATGTTTTATTAGTCACTGAAATTACAACATCCCATTTCATACTCACTAACATTTTACACTTAATAGTAAGAAACAAAACAATTGATTGAATCTTAAGAGTCTAACACTCAACCCTCCTTAAAGTTTTCCCATTGATTTGTCTGAGACATATAATATACAAACTCAATATTAACCAAAATACCATTTTCCTAGGTGATCTAAGCTATCCAGCTATAGACTAGGAAACCTGCATAAGCAGAGGTTCCTTGACTGTGTCTATACAAATGTCCTGGAACAATTAGTCAGAGTACCCACTGGAGGGAATAACATCTTGGATCTTGTCTTTACTAATATGGGGGTACACTGCACCATCCCTTGCATATCTTCATCACTTGTTAGGTCTGACCATAAAGCAATCTCCTTTATAATAAAACTGAAACCAGAGATCCCTTCCACCAAAGGTACCTTTAGAAATTTAGAAAGACAAACTACCTACTCCTAACCAATATATTGGCAAGTTTCAAATCCCCATCAAACCCAGTTAACTCCATTGAATGTCCAGAAATGTATACTGCCACACTATATCACCATGTAAACAGCTGCATAGATACAGCTGTACCCCAAAGGAACACGTGCAAGGCAAACCCCAGAAACACCCCCCCCCCCCACGGTGAAACCATAACATCAGCAAGTTTTATAATAAAAGGAAAATAATTTTGACCAAAAGTAAGAAGAGTAATTCCAAGAAAATTATAGCCCTTGTCACTGAAATAAAACTCAGGAGCTTAAAATCTACACATGCCAAGTTTGAGGCTAAAATAACTTCACAAGCCAAAGGCAATCACAAGGCATTTTTGGTTATTTTTGTAATCTCAAAAGTACAACACAGCAATCTTACCCACTGAGACTGAAGATATAGTGAACCTACTGGCCAATAAACTTAATTCTAACTTTACCCTTCTCTCCCTTCCATCTGTCACTCAAGATATACCTGGTACTGACTCGCCTCCGGCTATTACACAGGACCAAGTCCAAAAAGTGCTATCAAAAGCTAAAAATACTGCATCATTGGGTCCTGACAATATCCCTGGATGTATCTTAAATACCATGGAGCACGATTAAGCCACACCCCTAAGACTGTTCAATCCCAGTCTTCATAAAGGTTTTGAACAAAGTGAATGGAGAACAGCTACACTCATTCCCCCTGCATAAGAGAGGACCTTTCAAAAACCTAGGCAGTTACAGACCTATAAGTCTGACCAGCCTCATATGCAAAGTCATGGAAAGACATGGAATTAATCAATCAGGATATAGGAAATCTCCAAAAACTGCATCCGTCTCAGTTCAGATTCATCAAGGGCAGGTTATACTTACTCTACCGGGTGAACATTTTTGAAAAGGTCACCAAAGCAATGGATGAAGGCAAAATGGTGCACACAATATACTTCAACCTGGCCAATGCTTTTGTCACAATTCCCCACTCATACATAATAGAAAAGCTAAATAAACCCAGAAAAAAAGGGTTACCCATTGGATTGCTAACTGGCTCACAGATAGGATACAGAATTCAAAATAAGAAAAGTTACCTCCACAAAGAGACCAGTCACAAGTTCTGTGCTTGGACCTCTCCTGCTTGGCCTCTACTTTTCTGAAGTAAAAGCCAATACCAAAGGACACTGGCTGAGTAAGTTTGCAAATGACTGCAAGGTAGGAGGAGTCATTGAATCCCCAGATGATTAGCCATCCTGCAGGAAGGTTTGTCCCAAATAAATAACTGATGCCAAAATCATGGACTGAAACTTAATGCCATAAAATGCGTTACTGTATCCTTTGGGAAGTAATCTACCCCAGGGAATCACCACACTGGCAATACACCCCTAAGACCTGACCCACTTGTTTGGGATTTGGGAACTTATGTGGACAGTGACCTAACTTTTGATCAACATGTGTCTATTGTTGTAAGAATGCACTTCTATGTTGCACAACTTATAAATAAATGGATTACATCTAGATCTAGACATGTCATTGTCCCCCTTTACTCAGTTCTCATTAGACCAATCGTTGAATGTAATGCTCCCTCTGGCATATACCTGTACAGACATGTGCAACAACTGGAACACCCACATTGATACCTTAATAAAAAGATGCAAGACCTTAATAACATGTCCTACATGGACAGATTCAAAGCCCTGTCACTATACTTGGTATCCTACAGACTGAGGTGACCTAACCCTGGCATACAAGGTATCCTCTGACCCATTACTGATGGATTTACTACACATCAGCAAGTCAAATGGCATCAGAAATACTCAGTATATGGATCTAAACCTCTTTTCAACATCAACAGAACAGTTTGGAGAGACAGGTGTATATTGCAGAGGATACTGCTTCTGTGGAACAGACTCCCCATCCACATAAAACAAAGTTCACCATTGTCCATATTAATACAAGAGATTTTTGAAAAACAGTATATAGATTAAGAAATTTTGATCTGTTTGGAAAAAGAAGATCTGAGGAAGTGAGAAAATATAAACAAAACCTAGAGATATTTGAAAAATATAAAAAAGAAATATGGACATGGGAAAGAAAGAGATTTGATATGGTGCAATATTTATGCAAAGGAGAAAGCCAAGTTAACTAATATAGAGAAGGCAGTCTCAAAGATATTCGAAGAGAAATACAGGCAAAGGCATCCAGATATGGAAAATTTCACAATAAAAAGATTAATAGCACAAACATGTAATGTAAAAAAGATGAAGAAAAGCTGATTAGTAAAGCAGAAGTTAAAGAAATAGAAGTTGAAGTTATGGAGTGCCTGCAAAGTGAAGGATTTAATGTAGAAGGTCTAGAACAGACTACATCACAGTATGATGGAGTGAGTCCCCAGAATAAGGAAAAGCAAGAAGATTAGGGGACATGTGAAGAAGAAATATGGACTGGGGAAAGGAAAAGAGATTTGATATGGTGAAATATTTATGCAAAGGAGAAAGCAAACTAACCAATACAAAAAGAGTAGCACCAAAGATATTTGAAGAAAAATATAGGGAAAGGAATCCAGATATGGAAAACTTTACAATACAAAAAATAAGAAGACTAAGAGAAAAAGTAGAAAAAGAGATTAGTAATAGAGAAGTCAACAAAATAGAAATTGAGATTATGGAACAGTAGCAAAGAGAAGGATTCAGTGTAGTAAATCGAATAAAGAAAGCACCACAACAGGATAGAGCAATGGCTATCCAAATTAAGGGAAAACCAGTGGAATAGGAAGCAATTGGTCAGGTGCCATATCAAGATATTTTGGAGTCTTCCACAGGAAACCAGTATAAACATTCATTTGAAGCTAGACAGCAAGGAAAGGAACAGGAAACTGTGAAAATTCTGATGCAGTCAATGTTGAGGAGTGATAGCCCAGTGAGTTCCCATATGACAGAACAGCAGATGACACAGGATGAAACTGAAGAGAATGTGCCACAGGAAGATGCTATAGAAGTTTCTATAGAATGCCTGCAGGAAATAGAAAACAAGGGATGTGCCCTCAGTATGGAAGAAATTGAGTTAAGAGAAGAGTTGCTTGATTTAATAGACAAAGACAGATATATCAAGATCAATGAAAAAAACAGATTGCAGAAAGTTAATAAAACCCCAAAAGTCAGAAGCTTGATAAAACAAATGAACACAGTAATTAGGACTGTCCATAGAGATCCATGCGATATAACAGAAGTAAACATAATATATTACTGTGCTGCTAAATTTATAACTGATAAAATTCCTCCACAAGAACACAGGGTAGCAAGGGAAAAGAGGGGGCAAAAGCGAATACCATCATGGAAATATCGAATAGAGAAAACTATAAAGCAGCTAAGACAAGAAGTGTCATTGTTAGAAGATTATAGAAGAGTGAATGGATCAACAAAAATACTAAGAAAGATAGATGTGATAAAAACAATGCGCAGTATTAGAACAGACCAGGACCTATTAGGCACTATTGGAGATAAACTAAAAATTTCACAACAGGCGGAAAGACTTAGAAGATACGAAGATAAATATAAGGGAAAAGCATAAAATAAGCAATTTATTGATGACCCAAAAAGGTTTTCTAGAGAATTGGGAAATAAGGTACAAGGAATTAAAAGACCGCCAAAAAAACAGGAAGTAGATATTTTTGAGAAGTATCAATGAAGATCCTGTGGAACATAACAAAGATGCTAAATGGATAGAAGAAGTAAAAGAAAGAATAAGAAGTTTAAAGGTACAGGATATGAAATGGGATGAAATAACAGCGAGAGAGATTGAAACAAAGCTGAGAAAATCCTCTATGTAAAAGCAACCTTGAAAGCAGGAAAACTGCAGCACCAGGAAAACATCAGTTTGGGACAAGAATGTGATATAAAAGAACTTGAGCAAGAGGGAGTGTATAAATACTTGGGAATTGATGAAGGATCAGCAATAAACATGAACAAATGCGAATAAAGCTCAGTAATGAGTACTTTAGAAGACTTAATTCTGAAAACAGCATTGACATTTAGGAACAAGATCCAAGCCATAAATCAATTTGCTCTTCCTGTCCTAACTTATAGTTTTGAAGTGATTGGCTGGCCCCAAAAAGTGTTAAATAGATTGGATATTAAAACAAGAAGGATGCTTTATGCTCACCAAATGATTTAAAAAATCAGTGTACACCAAGATTATATATTCCCCGCTCCGAAGGCAGGATGGGCCCCCTTAAAATTGATTGCATGTATAGATCTGCAATCGTGGGACACCACACATATCTACGGATCTCACAAGATCCAAATGTAGTGAAAGTTTTGAAACATGAGGAGAATAAATCTAAGATGATGCCTCTGCTTAATTTAGCAGATGCATATCAACATCAAGCAGGAATGGAAATCAAACCAGAAGTAGATAAAAAACAGGCAGCAACTGAATGTGCTAAAAAACAAAAGAAAGAATATAATGTGAAGGACCAGATGAGAAGGCAAGAAATGTGGAAAAAAACATAAACATACTTGCAAGTACAGAAAACTTCTGGAAGAGCCTCATGTTGATCAAGAAGGAAAGCAGGAATGATTAAGGATAGTTGAATTCACATCAAGAAATGAAATGTTAATATTGGCAGCCCAAGACAGTGGGCTACGTACACCCTGGTTTACAAAGTCCATTGAACATGTGGGAGAAACAGACATATGTAGGTTTTGTAAAACTGAACTGTAAACAGTCACACACCTTGTTGCTGAAGATGCACTAATGGCAGAGGGACTGTATACTGAAAGGCATAATAATGTAGAGAGACTGTTACACTGGAGATTCTGCAAACATTATGGTATCAAAGTGGCTGAAAAACACTGGAAACATGAACCACAAAGAATCATAGAAAATGATGAAGTTTATATCACATGGGATCACCCAATACCAACAGTTCAAAAGATGGATGCTAGAAATCCGGATATAGTATGTGATGCCCATGCCCTGGCCCAGCAATCAAGGAGCCTCAATCCTCACCACTAACACCAGAGAGGGCATCTCCTATATGAGGCAAGGATAACAAATACACACAGTAAAGTGCAATTTCATTTAAGAGCACACAGAGATCACAGTCAGTCAGGGGCTGGTTGCTCCCTTGCTCCCCAGGTCCCCAATAAGACTCCCTACTGGCACAGCTATAGGGTCCAGATGTCAGCCACCTGGGCAAGCTAAAATCTTCATCACCTTCCCTGTCCAACCAGTTCTTTGTGTCCCTGCCAAAGTAGCTGACACACACACACACACTTTGAGATAAGAGGTTATACAACCACACAGACACTGCTGGGGAAGGTGGGCACAGGTCCTCCAGCTGTGCCTCTTTTACGCAGACTATATGGTAGAAATCACTGCCACCACACAGCTAATACTTATCAGCTACTCAAAGGCCCTTAAAAGGGTGTCCAATTATTACTGTGCAATATTATTATCCAATTGGTAGTATAGCCCAGGGCTAAAGCTATAGGAGTGGCTTTGTACAATTTTACCAGGGGCATACAAGTACTCTAAAAAGCTTAAATTATCTCTACACAAGCCAGCCACAGTTGAAAGGTTTTAAAATATTTAATAATAAATAATTAAAACCACAAAACAATACTTTCTACTACACAGTGCTAGTCAAAAAAGTTCAGAGATCACACAGAAATACTTAAAATAAATCAGTAGTACAGTTCTGACATCACAGAAAAAACACTTAGTCTAAACTTTATAATTCCTAGCTAATCTAAAAGAAAACACAATTTTAAGATAACTTACATAAGACAACAGGCAGAATGCTGAGTTGGAAAGTCAGACAAAAATGCTTAATAATCTCTGGTTCTCACTGTTTAAATTGAAACTGCAGTCCTGTTAAACATTACATCATATTTTACACTTACCTGGTGTTCCCAGGATGACAGGAACTGCATTTACATTCTTTTACACTTAGAGCAATAAAGGACATTCCAAATGTAAATTCTGGTCATTAACTTTAGCCTTAAAACAATAGGCAGGATGCTTACTCCAGACTCATTGACTCCAAATTCTAACTTTAAAGGAACAGACATAAAGTAATTTTAATTTCAAAGGCCCAACAAGAAATGCTTGACTTAGCTTTCTTTACAGCAGAGGACCATGTTGCCACATTGTTTTAAGTTCAACATTTCACAATATTTACAAATGATAAAATTATGTATAAAATTTTATCTGGCTATGCTGGCAGCCTTCATCCATCTCTACCAGTCTTCACATTTCTCCCCCCCTCGGAGAACTCAAGCTAGTTTTTCAAGTGACCATTGAGAAACGCCACTTGAGAGGGTTAGGTCTATCTGAGTATACCTACTCCATTCCCTGTCTTGAGAGCCCATCTGCATTGGTATTGCTACTCCCACTGCGGTGCTGCACTGACATATCATATGCTTGCAACCCTAGGCTCCATCTTAGCAACTTGGCATTTTGCTGGCTGGCTCTTTCTAACCACATTAGGGGGTTGAGATCTGTCATAACAGTGAATTTCCTTGCATACAGATAAGGCTGAAGTTTCTGCAGTGCACACACTATAGCTACACATTCCTTTTCTACAGCTGCATAGCATTCCTCCCTGGGTTGCAGCCTACGACTGAGATAAACCACTGGGTGCTCTTCCCCCTCTGAAGAAATCTGGCTAAGTACAGCCCCTACCCCATGGTTTGAAGCATTCACCTGGACAACAAATTATTTGCTGTAATCTGGACTGGCTAACACAGGGGGTCCTCCCAAAGCTTCTTTAAGCTTCTGGAATGCCTGCTCACATGCTGGGGTCCACACTACCTTATCTGGCCTGTTCTTCCTTGTCAGGTCTGTGAGGGGAGCAGCTATGGTACTATAATTGGGGACAATTTTTCTGTAGTACCCTGCTGTCCCTAAAAATGCCCTCACCTGTTTTTTAGTAACAGGTGCAGGCCATACCTGAATAGCTTCCACTTTGGCAGATTCTAGCCTTATCTTACCACTAAAATCACAAAACGATCAACTCCCTCACAAAACCAATAAAATCCAAAAAGGAGTCGAAAAAGGAGTTTGAGAAGTTATAATACACCACACTCTTTCTTGAACGCTTTATTAACCATCCGCGTTTTCGTCCCCAATGGACTTCATCAGATACAAAAAACCTTAGTACAACTTCATTAATATACTTTAATTCATCAAATTGAGCCAATCATTTAATACTTGTTAGTTCAAACTAACAAATGAACTTGCATCGTTAATTAAAAGTTAATTATACTTGTTCCTAGTTATTTAAAACATTTTACATGTTATGTTTAAAACCAAATACGTTTTTATAAATAATCCTTAATATTTAAATATTATTTAAAAACAAATTCAAATTTTATTAAAACTTCATGTGGTTTGGTTTATAAAATCCAAAACTAAGAATGCATGTATATAAATATATGTTCTTTCTTCATTTAAAAACTTTTTTATTTCATAGAGCTCAGTTTATGTAGCTTTTTACTGTGGGGCAGTGCCATCTATTGGTCTTTACACATTACTACATCCAACTTTTTATATTCTAGTAGCTCTTAGTTTCAGTAGTGGTAAAATGGATATGTATTCATTCAAGCCAGGGAATTTATTGGCTTCTAGGGCTAATTGCCACCATAATTCTTTGTAACAGACATTCTCCTCCCAAGGACCACCTCTAATGTCTTTTTTGACCTGATCTAATACAAAGAATTTAAAGTCATTTTCTTCACATAAAAGTGAATGTCTATAGAGTGCATTGGTTTCTTTGCATTTGCTCATTTCATATGTATGCTCATAGATCCTCTTTTTCAGGGATCTCTCAGTTTTCCCTACATAGTAGGATGAGCATTTTTTACATATTGCTAAGTAAACCAGTCCTATAGACTCACAATTAAAATACCCCTTACTATACAGCCATAAATCCCTGCTTTCTAAATACATTTTCTCTTGGTTTATAATAAACCCACATTGTCTACATTTTCCACATTTATAAGTGCCTACCTTCACTGTGTTAGCTCTATCGCCTATTTTATTTTTTCCTGCCTTCCCAGTTTCTAACATATTTTTTTACATTAACTGAGTTCTTAAATACCACCTTTAATTTTTGTTCTGGAAGACCTTCCAGGTCAGTTAAACTTTTAAATTTTTCCCATTCCTCTTGAAATAACCATTTCACTGATTTATTTAGGGCGTTATACTCAAGAACCAATGCTTGCTGAAAATTTTCATTCTTGGGGGTCTCCTTAGTTCCCATATTCTGTAAATTTTCTTTCTCCCCTGTAATAGGTTTAAACTTTCTCTTTCTCCCTATTGTGACTTCATTTCTCAAATCCTTAATAAATTGCTCTGGATATCCCCTATCAAGAAACATCTGTTCTAATTTATCACATTCTTTTTCAAAATAATTTTCAGAGCTTATCATCCTTGAGCCTCTAACGAACTGCCCCTTCACTAAATTCTTCTTACAATAAATGGGGTGTCCGCTATCAAAATGAAGAAATGAATTTACGTATGTTTCTTTCCTATATACCCTAGTGTCAAAGGAATGGGTATTTTTGAGTATCTCTATATCTAAATAAGATATACTTTTGTTGGATATATTGTATGTAAAACTCAGGAAATCCATTGTGTGACTAATGTAATCAATAAATTCTTTTAATTTTTCCTGACCTCCCATCCAAAAAATTATTATGTCATCTAAAAACCTCTTATATAACTTACAATATTCCATGTAGCCAGAATTAAATATGTATTTCTCCTCCCAATTGGCAAGAACCAAATTAGCAAAGGTAGGTGCACAGGCTGCCCCCATTGCCACACCTTGAATTTGTTGGAAAAATTCACCTTTATGGACTAAAAAATTGTATTTCAAAATCAGGTCCATAAAGCCTGTGCACGCTACCTTGTCCTCGAATATTAACTTTTTATCATTAAATACCTCCTCTTCGAACATTCTAATGCCTTTTTCATATGGAATAGATCCAGACAAGTCTACCACATCTATTGTCACAAACATTAGGTCTTTATCAAATACATCTAGGGTTAATTCCCTGAGTAGATCCCACGAATCTCTCAATATTGCTTCTTTGTTTATCCATATGTGTTTTGTCTTGACATCTACAAATTTTGCCATGGGTGTAGTTTTTGAACTTTCTGCTGCTACAATGGGTCGAAAGGGAGGATTTTCACTGTTTTTATGTATCTTCGGTATGCTGAAGATAACAGGTATCTTTGGTTTATTAATTTTTAAATAGGTCAACATTTTCCCATCAATAACATTTTCGAGGGCTATATCTTCCAAGACCATGTCTATCCTTCTGTATGCAAGGTTAATCTCATTCCTAGAGACTAGTCTGTACTTATTTGTATTCATCAAAATATCATTCATCTTCCCTTCATATTCTATGACATCCATGATCATGACCCCCCAACCCTTGTCGGGCTTCATAACTCTGATACCTGCATTGTGTTTTAGTTCGTCTAAGGTCTTCTTTTCCCCCTTTTCTAAATTATTCTTGTACTTGACCTTTTTATCAACTCTATTAATAATATTTTCCATGTTATTTTCAAAGTTTTTAAGTTGAGCATGAATGGGTGACTTCTTATCTTACCACTACCCACTCTATGTCCAAAGTAGGAGACCTCTGCCATGCCCATCTGACATTTTCTCGGCTTAATGGTGAACCCTGCCCTCTGTAGTCTGCCCAGCACCTCCCTGACATGCTGAAGGTGCTCTGGCCAGGAATGGCTGTAGATGGCAAATATCATCCAGGTAAGCAAGGGCAAGCCCTTCTGCTCCTGCTAGAATACGATCTACCAGCCTCTGGAAAGTCGCTGGGGCATTCTTCATCCCAAAGGGCATCTTTGTGAACTCATACAAGCCAAAAGGAGTTGCAAAGGCTGACTTCTCTCTAGCACTGGGAGTCAAGGGCACCTGCCAGTAACCCTTGGTAAGATCAATAGTTATAAGATACTTAGCCCCACCCAGCTGCTCTAGGGCCTCGTCTGTCCTAGGCATGGGGTAAGCATCCGACTCTCTGTGACTATTTAATTTCCTGTAGTCCACACAGAACCTGGTGCTGCTATCCTTCTTTGGCACCAGCACCACTGGGGAGGCCCAAGGACTGTTGGACTCTTGAATATCCCCTAGTTCTAACATCTCCTGTACCTCCTCCCTCAGGCTCTGTCTGGCTCTCTCAGGCACCCTATAAGGGGCCTGACTAATAGGCCTTTAGGGTCCTGTATCCACCTGGTGCTGCACTAGGTGGGTTCACTCTGGTTTCCCAGTGAACATGTCCCCAAATTCCTGCAACTCTGCTCAGATTTCTCAGACCTGGGTAGGAGAAAGCTGCTGGGGCATTGCTACTCCTTCCACTGAGGTGTCAGCCTGAGCCTCACTGAGGAGATCAGTCCCCAGATCTCCCTCAGACTCCTCCTGCAACCCACTGCAAATGCTCAGCACAAGGACCTCTTTACCATGGTAAGGTTTCATCATGTTAACATGGTACAATTTGTGCCCCTGCCTTCTGCCTAGCAGTTCCACCATGTAGTTAACATCACTTACCTTTCTTACCACCTTGTAGGGTCCCTCCCAAGCTGCTTGCAGCTTGTTGTGTCTGACAGGAATGAGAATCATTACTTGCTGCCCCACAGCATACTTTCTAGCTCGAGCATTCCTGTCATACTACACCTTTTTCTGTTGTTGGCCTTCTGCCAGGTTCTCCTGGGCCAAGCCCATGAATTCCCTGAGCCTTGTCCTGAGGTTTAGGATGTATTCCATAGCAGACTCCTTGTAAGACTTGCACTCACCTTCCCACTCATCTCAAATTAAATCTACAGGTCCCCTCACCCTATGCCCATACAGCAACTCAAAGGGTGAAAAACCTGTGGATTCCTGGGGAACTTCTCTGTAAGCAGTCAACAGATGGGGCAAATATTTGTCCCACTCCCTCTTAAACTGATCTGCAAATGCCCGTAGCATGGACTTGATTGTAGAGTTTAACCTCTCAACCAGACCATTAGTCTGGGGATGGTAGGAGGTGGTCTTCATGTGCTTCACCCCACAGGACTTCTACAGACAAGCCATCAGGTCTGACATAAAACTGGCACCTCTGTCAGTCAGTATTTCTTTTGGGAAACCTACCATGCTGAAAATCTCTAACAAACTATTTGCCACCTTCTCTGCTTTAATGGAGGACAAAGCCACTGCGTCAGGGTATCATGTAGCATAATCCACTTCCATTAAGATATACTTTTTCCCTGTGGAACTTGGGGTACTCAGAGGACCCATAATATCCATAGCTACCCTCTGAAATGGATACTCAGTCACAGGTAAAGGCATCATAGGAGCTCTCACCTTGTCTCCTGCCTTCTGAAACCAGCTGCCGACAACAGAACACCAACAAATTTGAGCTGGAAACTCTATCACAGATGCACAATAAATGAAGACCGAAGTAAAAGGAAAAATGCATTCTTTTAATAGACCATACTAAAACAGACAGACATTAAGCGCTTTCATCCACGCTAAGGTGGACTTCTTCAGAATGTCTAACAAATTGCTCTATCAGTTTATTTAAAAACTTTTTGGTGTCAAAATCCACCCACTTTAAAATTTAAAAGTGACATGATAATAAAACATTTCTACAATGTTAAACAGTAATATGGTGATCTGTTCGAACACCAATACAGAATCTATTTAACCTAACCTATAATCCATTGATTTTCTCAAAATGAACTATAAGATTGTACATTTATTGTTAAAATATGTAGAAAAATATATAAAAATGTGCAAAACTATCCTACATCTAACAAAATCTATACAATAATAGATACTAATGCAAATATGATGGCTATAAAGTTAATTGAGTAGATATATATGTATTAGATGTTTTATATTCAAAAAATATTAAGTTGGTCAATATTATAAATATCATAAATATCAACAAAGATGTCATATTTGATCTAAAAAAGCTTATATAAATGCTTACTAAAAATTGCTTCTTACTATACATAACTATAATATTTCTCACATATATATTATACATATATTGTGTCACATTATTGGCATTATAACAATACAACTTTCATCCTTATCTGTCACACCTTAGCGTGGATGAAAGCGCTTAATGCCTATCTGTTTTAGTATGGTCTATTAAAAGAACGCATTTTTCCTTTTACTTCAGTCTTCATTTATTGTGCATCCATGATAGAGTTTCCAGCTCAAATTTGTTGGTGTTCTGTTGTCGGCAGCTGGTTTTGGAAGTTATTATCATTGTGATGGATGTCACTAATGAAATACCGAACGTATATGTAGATTGGGAAGAAATGTTAAGACTTCACTCGGAAGTCCACATTCTAAAAGGTGAAATAACTAGATTGAGAGAGTTGTTCTCTCAAGCAGACAGTGGAAGGCAATGCACGTTAGGCATGCCGCAGTCAGCTTGTATTGACCGGAGCTTCACTTCATCGGAGATACCTAATGGCTAAAGATCTGGTCACAGCCGGGCAAATGGCAGAACCTTGGAGGATATGAACAGCAGGGAGGAGGCCATGAATAGGAGTAATACCTTAGATAAGGAATATACCTTCGATTTCTCCATGTTTAAAATGAATGAAGAAAGCAAACGAACGGGTATGAGACCTAAATGCCCAGTGAATGTTAAAACATACTCTACGGTTATCAATAAAAGTCTCATCAATTCTAAAGGTACTGTAGTTTGTTGTTCTAGCCCCAGGGGCAATGGGGCCCCTGAAACTAGAGTCAGAAGTGATGTTAACCATTTGGACTATTCTCTGGCTAAAGATTTTGACTTTAACAATAATACCCAGACTGACTCACGTTATAATTTAAGGAACACTTAAGGAACTTAGAAGGATTTTATATTTTATTTGGGTAAATATTTGACTGCAATAAAGGGGATAAAGATTGATAATGCATATTTGAGTAGATATATAACATTAAAAATTGCACCAATGGGACTGAGATTTTTCAAAGTCCCTATGGGAGTGCAATTGGATGAACAAACAAAAATTATTTCAATACATTATTTGATAGGTTTGGTTTAGAGTTTATGAGCTTACTTATTAAGAAAAATGATGACAAATTATGTAAATTATTGGCAGAGGTTGAGAGATTGAATAATATTATTCTCAATGATTTGTTGTTCCCTCAATGGAAGAAGCTGTATGAAAAGCAGTATAGTTACGCTGATAAAAAAGCACAAGTCATATATATTAAGAAGAGCAAAAAATACAGAGAGATTTGGACCAATATAAAAATAAGGTGTATTTATGGAAAGAGAAAGGACAACAAGGAAATCAGGCATTTTTTTTTAAATATCAGAGGAAAAGGAAATAATGAGAGATATGGAGGGCAAGATTTTCAGAGGGAGAGAAATTATGGAACCAAAACAGAACAGAGAAAGAACTGGAAATGGAGGAAACAGAGACAGGGTTGGAATCAGACACACAATGTAGATTATTATGGGGAAGAGAGAATGATGTTTGAAAATTAGATACTACACAAATTGATGAACAAATAGAATTTGAATTATGTGATGACATTGTTAAAAGTTATAACAACTTTAAGATCTACAATTATACCAGGGTAGATATAAGACAAGAACATTTCACTTTATTGGCTAAGGGTATGAAGTTTATACCTAGACCTAAATTCAATTTGGTAGACTCTATAACAGAAATTAAGTTATATATCTGTAAACTGAATTTGGCTCTATTTTTCAAAAATAGTACACAAATCCAAGGGCATGGCAAACAAAGAAAAAGAGTACTAATGTACCCCCATCTCACCCAAATGTAGTTATATTTGAAAAATCAGTGACAAATGAGATCTACAAATATATAAATATATGGACAAATTTAATGGTCATGACAACTTGACTGAAGGGGAGAGGGAGGTATTAGGGGAATTGATTGACAATTCCAATATAAGAGTCATGAAACCAGATAAGGGGGGAGGAGTAGTGTTGTTTAACACTTTGGATTATGTAAATGAAATCTACAAGATATTATATGACACAGGGAATTATGAAACCATCTCTGTTAATGAGATAAATATAGGATATAAACAAATAGATTTATGTCTTGAAGAATTCTTATTAGACAATCGTATTACTTTAGACATATATAATTTTATGAAAGTGGAATATCCTATGTTAGCTGATATAGTAGGAATACCTAAAATTCATAAAAATATTAAACAGCCTCCATTTCGCCCCATAGTTTCAGGGAGACACTCTAAGATATACCCTTTAGGAGTCATTATAGATATATGGCTCAAACCTATTTACAACAAGATTAAACATTTGGCTAAAGACTCTTGGTCTTTTCTTGCTAAATTGACTACTAATGTATGGAAGGAGAACATTATTTTTATTACCATAGATGTCATTGATTTATTTTCATGTATTCCCAAAGAACAGGGCTTAGAGGATTTTTGTAATAGTCTAACAACATTTTCAGACCTGGAATGGGTAAGATCAATCTAGTAATGGAACTTATGTCACTGGGGTTGGAACACAATTATAAATATTTTGAAGGGGAGAACTTCAAACAAACCAGGAAAGTAGCTATGGGGGTGGCTTGTGTCCCCATATATGCTAACCTGGTTATGTTGGAATGGGAAACAACTAAATTATTCACCAGCAGCAATTACAAACAAATAACATATTATTCCAGGTTTTTGGACGATATCTTCTTGTTATGGGAAGGTGACATGGATAGTATTCTACCCTTCATCGAATTTTTGAATAATTCTAGTACATTTTTAAAATTTACCTACACATGTAACAGTAGCGGTATTGCATATTTGGACACTTATATCTCTAAGACCAATACAGGTTTTAGTTCCAACATATTTAGAAAAAGTACATTCTCTAATAGTTATTTAGAATATACTAGCTGCCACCCTAGGAGAATGATGAAAAATATATTTAAAGGTCAATGTATACGGGCAGCACATATGACATCTAACTATGATGATATGATTGGTGAAATTGAATATATAGGTAACATGTTTAAATCCAGGGGATATCCCATCCACATGTTGAATGATGTAACCAAATATGTGGTAAGTGAATGGAGTAAAAAATATCCCTGTTTATTAGGAAAAGAAATGTCTATAAATAGAGATACAATGGAGAAAAATAATTTAATGCAATACAATAGGGCATTTATTTTAGAATATCCTCCTTATGTAAATAATATTAAAAATATAGTGAGAAAAAAATTGGAATATGCTGGTGGTGGATGAGGAAATAAAGAAATTATTGGGTGTGTCACCAATATTTGTACATAAAATGGATTCCAATTTAAAGAAGAAACTTGAAGTTGGACCTATGACAAGAATTAAGAATGAATTTGGTAGACATACCAGGAAATATGGTTGTTGTAAACAATGTTATGCAATCTTAGAAACAGAGAGTATAGTGTTGGATAATGTAACTAGGACTGTTATTAAATTTAAACAAGGTAATTGTAATACCAGAAATGTGGTTTACCTAGCAAAATGTGTGTCATATACCAGTTATTATATAGGAAAGACAGAACGTCAATTCAAGAAGAGAACATACGATCATATATATAGCATCAGGACTAAGGATATGAACAATGCACTATATAGACATATAGCTGACTGTGCTGAAGCACACATTTTTAAGTTCGGTATAATTGACCAACTTACAGCAGACCCACGAGGTGGGAACATTAAAGCTCAATTAAATAAAAAGGAAATAATATGGCAAATATTTACTGATGCAGATAGAAAACCAGGAGTAAATTAATATATTACAATAAAACCTATTTTGAAACTGCGTTAGAACTGTGACAGATAAGGATGATAGTTGTTGTATTGTTATAATGCCATTAATGTGACACAATATATGTATAATATATATGTGAGAAATATTATAGTTATGTATAGTAAGAAGCAATTTTTAGTAAGCATTTATATAAGCTTTTTTAGGTCAAATATGACATCTTTGTTGATATTTATGATATTTATAATATTGACCAACTTAATATTTTTTGAATATAAAACATCTAATACATGTATATCTACTCAATTAACTTTATAGCCATCATATTTGCATTAGTATCTATTATTCTATAGATTTTGTTAGATGTAGGATAGTTTTGCACATTTTTATATATTTTTCTACATATTTTAACAATAAATATACAATCTTATAGTTCATTTTGAGAAAATCAATGGATTATAGGTTAGGTTAAATAGATTCTGTATTGGTGATTGAACAGATCACCATATTACTGTTTAACATTGTAGAAATGTTTTATTATCATGTCACTTTTAAATTTTAAAGTGGGTGGATTTTGGCACCAAAAAGTGTTTAAATAAACTGATAGAGCAATTTGTTAGACATTCTGAAGCAGTCTACCTTAGCATGGATGAAAGCGCTTAATATCTATGTGTTTTAGTATGGTCTATTAAAAGAACGCATTTTTCCTTTTACTTCGGTCTTCATTTATTGTGCATCCGTGATAGAGTTTCCAGCTCAAATATGTTGGTGTTCTGTTGTCTCCTGCCTTGTCTACCTTTTGGCACTGCTCACAGATCCTGCAGTACCCTGTTACATCTCTGGAAATTCCAGGACAATAGAAGTTCTGCATAATATGCCTCTTTGTACATTTTATGCCCATATGACCTGCAAAGGGAATATCAAGGGCTATGGCTAGAAGCGCCAGATGGTAGGCTCTAGGCACTACCAACTGCTATACTCTCTCACCTTCTAGCCCTCCGTCAGAGGTCCACTCTCTGTACAGTAACCCTTTGTCCCAGTATATAGATTCCCCCTTTCCTTGAGAATCAACTGCCACCTAGTTACCTGCCTCAGGCCTTGCAATGTAGGGTCTGAGAGCTGAGCCTGTCTCAACTCTCTCCTTGTAACCCTTCCCAGCTCCCTTTCCACAGGACGTCTGGCATCCTCTGAGAGTGGTGCCTCACTGTCAGCCTGGGTACTACTACTCACCTCTACCTTTGCAGTCACTCTGTCCAAGTGAACATTAGTGTAACTGCATATGCACATGGTACTGCCTCATCCAAATCCTTCCCTCTCAGGACATCTTCAGAATGGTCATTTAGTACCCGTGTTGTCTCAAGACAACCTACTATTAGTATTTTGTCTTTCCCACTTACTGGCTCCCTCTCCTTTGGTTCCCCACATTGCCTCCATGGGCACCTGCATGCCACATGGCCCCACTGGTTGCATTCAAAGCATTTAACTCTAACTCCTGGATGTGTACCTGGACTAGTGGCTTCCCATGCTACTGGCAGATTCTGTTGGGGCAGTCTGTGCTGCCCACCATGGGTTCCTTTAGACCAATGAGCAGTACTGGGGGTCCCCTTCCTGTCCAGGGCTGCTCTGCTTGCCAGATATAGATCTCCCTCCTTCCCCAAATCATCTGAAGTAGCACATTGTCTATCAGCTAACTAGATCCTCATGTCCTCAGGCAAAGTGCTATGGGCTTGTTCCCTCACCAAAAAGTCTGCCAGCCCTTCAAAAGTGGTGACCTGACATCCACTCACCCACCTATGGAAATAAGTGCTCAATTCAGCAACATATTCACACACACTTTCATCTGCCTTGCATCTATGCTCACAAAACTGTTTTCCTATACATTTCAGATGTTAGCTTAAAACATACTAAAATACATTTTTTACAGCTGTATAATTAAAACATGCAGCATCAGACATTTTGGACAGAACAGTTACAGCTTTACCATGGAGTAAGGGGATCAGGAACCATACCCAGATCCCTTGGTCAACTTCATACTGTTTACATACCCTCTCAAACATATGAATGAAGCTATCAAAATTATCCCCCTCTTTAAACTGCAAAATAAATTTACTGACCTTTTGTGCTTCTGGGGTTCAGTTACTCCCTTCCCCATTACCACCATGACTCTGGCAAAAAGGAAGCATCTCCTTCTCATGCTGCCTCTGCTTCTCTTGTACCCCAGCTTGCAGACATAACAGTTTCTCATTCTCCTCAGCCTGCAAATGTCGCAGTCTCTCATTTGCCTCTAATTCCACACGCCTGGCCTCCAACTCACGTCTCTTTAGCTCCAGCTGGATTTTTAAGTCCACTGTAGAAAGGTTGAGCTGTCCATTCTCTGAGGGAATTATATCTCCACTGCCAGTCTGATTGTCCTCCTGATTTCTGTTTTCTGATGAAGCTGTAACCAAGGCTGCAATCAGGTCTGCCTTAGTCAGGTTTCCATGCACCAGTCCCCTAGCCTGGCACATCTTCACTAGCTGCCTCCTTGTCAGCTTTCCATACTCCTCTGCTGATATGCTGCTGGCTCACCCTGACTAACTAAGCTAACAAAAGAAATAAAATGATTGTGATCTGAACTCTGAGTATTCACTGTGTGGCTGTTTTAGAGTACAAACACACCTTCAAAGCTCACTGTACACAAGCTACAGGATTCACTCTATCCACACCACTACAAGCCAATTAGTATTTGCCAGCTAATTAATATGTGATGTGGGTATCCCACCATTGCCAAAACACAAATGTGAGGATATCCCAACCACTGCCACCAATTAATATGTGATGCCATGCCCTGGCCCAGCAATCAAGGAGCCTCAATCCTCACCACTAACACCAGAGAGGGCATCTCATATATGAGGAATGGATAAAAAATACACACAGTAAAGTGCAATTTCCCTTAAGATCACACAGAGATCACAGTCAGTCTGGGGCTGGTCGCTCCCTTGCTCCCCAGGTCCCCAATAAGACTCCCTACTTGCACAGCTATAGGGTCCAGATCTCAGCCAGCTGGACAAGCTAAAATCTCCAGCACCCTCTCTGTCCAACCAGTGCTTTGTGTCCCTGCCCAAGTAGCTGACACACACACACACTTTGAGATAAGAGGTTATACAACCACACAGACACTGCTGGGGAAGGCTGGCACAGGTTCTCCAGCTGTGCCCCTTTTACCCAGACTATATGGTAGAAATCACTGCCACTACACAGCTAATACTTATCATCTACTCAAGGGCCCTTAAGAGGATGTCCAATTATTACTGTCCAATATTATTATCCAATTGGTAGTATAGCCCAGGGCTAAAGCTATAGGAGTGGCTTTGTACAATTTTACCAGAGGCATAAAAGTACACTAAAGAGCTTAAATTATCTCTACACAAACCAGCCACAGTTGAAAGGTTTTAAAATATTTAATAATAAATAATTAAAACCACAATGCAATACTTTCTAGTACACAGTGCTAGTTAAAAGAGTTCAGAGATCACACAAAAATAATTAAAATAAATCAGTAGTACAGTTCTGGCATCACAGAAAAAACACTTAGTCTAAACTTTATAGTTCCTAGCTAATCTAAAAGAAAACACACTTCTAAGATAACTTACATAAGACAACAGGCAGTGTGCTGAGTTGGATAGTCAGACAAAAATGCTTAATAATCTCTGATTCTCACTGTTTAAATTGAACCTGCAGTCCTGCTAAACATTACATCTTCTTTTACACTTTCCTGGTGTTCCCAGGCTGACAGAAACTGCATTTACATTGTTTTACACTTAGAGCAATAAAGGACATTCCATGTGTAAATTCTGGTCATTAACTTTATCCTTAAAACAATAGGCAGGATGCTTACTCCAGACTCATTGACTCCAAATTCTAACTTCAAAGAGACAGACAAAGTAATTTTAATTTCAAAGAATCAACAAGAAATGCTTGACTTAGCTTTCTTTACAGCAGAGGGCAATGTTGCCACATTGTTTTAAGTTCAACATTTCACAGTATTTACAAATGATAGAATTATGTATAAAATTCTATACGGCTAGACTGGCAGCCTTCACCCATTTCTACCAGTCTTCACATAGTGGTCCAAGAAAAGAAGACAAAAGTAGCATTGATCACTGAAATCGCTATGCCTAGTGACTACAGAGTCTTGCGTACAGAGAAACACAAAGTCATAAAATACCTTGATCTGCAGGCAGATGGAAGAAGACAGTTCCAATAGTAGTATAAGCAACTGGTCTTATTAGAAAGAATTTACAATCATCTTTAGATATATTACCAATTCATGTAACACCATACGAGTTGCAGAAGGAGTCATCACTGGACACATTGCAGGTGCTGTGAAGAGCACTTTTGGCTGACATCAAAGAGTGAAACAATACTAATTTCATAAACTTTAATCGTACTTTGACTTAAGAATGGGGTCCATTCCCGTCATGGTAGTAAAAACCCAAAAGACTTGGAGAAATTAAAAACATCAGATACCTTAATAAAAAGATACAAGACCTTAATAACATGTCCTACATGGACAGATTCAAAGCCCTTGGTATCCTACAGACTGAGGTGACCTGTGTCTGGCATACAAGGCATCCTCTGACCCATTACTGATGGATTTAATGCACATCAGCAAGTCAAATGGCATCAGAAATACTCAGTATATGGATCTAAACCTCTTTTTCAACATTAACAGAACAGTTTGGAGGGACAGGTATATCTTGCAGAGGATACTGCTTCTGTGGAACAGACTCCCCATCCATATAAAACAAAGTTTATCATTGTCCATATTCAAGCACAACTGAGATCTATCATTGGGAAACAAAAAATTTACCCCAGGGCTACCTCCTGTACAAGAATGGACAGAGGCAGCTCCTAAATGCTTTATCCCATGCATGGGTTCCCTCAAATTACCTATGGTATGATCTCAATTATTTTCGTAAGGTGCAATATATAATTATCAATCATGGGATGGGTAAGACCCATCTATAACCAAATGGGATAGTTTATTTTGAGCAAAAAAAGGTTAGGCTTAAAATGTCTGCAAAGGCAGATGGCCTAGTACTTACTTCAAATCTATGAACCTGTAAGAAGAACAAAAGTGAAATGAGAAATTAGTTCGGTAGCCAAATGTTAACTCCAAAATCTGTACCAATTCCTAATATTAAATGGAAGCTGGATCACTACAAAATGTCTAGATCGTGAATCTTAGTAATTAATATTTGGAAGAGAAACTAAGTTATACCAAGAGATACAATTACTGTTTCCTTCCTGAAAACCCTCTAATTTGGAATAATGAGTTCATTTGTAACCAAAATTAACCATCCTGGTAAAAAAAAAATCTTTATTAAATGTATATAGCCTTTCAGTTCACAAAAGTTAAATGCATAATCTGTTAGCAAGTGAATTAACTCGATAATCATAGAATAATTAATTTGTGCAACTTTCATTGGGTTCACACAGACCAAGGACCTAAATGCTTAACTTCTTCACTCCAATAGTGCTCCAGAGGTTTAAAACTGCATCCTGAGCTTTTTTACAAATTCTGTTGATTTCCTCATTTCAAACAAATGCTCAAATCTCTGGAGCCATAAGAATTACTAAATAAATGTTAATGTTAAACTGTTCAGTTGAAAAAAACTTTACAGTGGTAGTGTTCATTTGATTCTATGTATTATAAGTAATAATGAACATAATATTTTGTAAAGAATTTAAAATGTCTGAATAACCTCTCAAGCAGCACATATACTGTCAGCAGCATTTTGTTTGTCCATCTGTAAGCTTTCATATAAGCCTGTGCAGTTCTGTCAGGGTTACATGGTTCTTGCGATATTCATAAAAAATCTGAAAAGTATGACAACATAAATAGTATATGAACAACAGCTGATATTGCTTTAGCAGCACTAGACAGGTCAAATATCAGTGCAATTGTGTAATCTTTCAATAGCTTATATGTAGTAATGACTCAGATTTGTGCATTAGGTTTCTACTTTGTGAGATACAACAGGTTAGAGTTTTGCTGATTAATGTTATAGGCTCATAGGTGTATACTAGGCTGACAACCACTATGGCCCTTATAAGCCTAGCTGTGCAACCCAAATATGACCCACAAATTTGATTTATATAGGGGGTGATTTAGTGACTGCTTCTGTCCTTCAGAGACATAGGTGACAGACCAGGGGTGAATTTCTGATTACCCATCCAAAGTTGAGCTTAAATAGGAATAGGGAGGAACTCTTCTTGTGGATGGGGAGCCTGTTCCAGAGAATGTGAATTTTCTGAGAAACACCTGCTTTTCCAACATGCCCTATTTATGTCACAAGCAAAAGTTAGGTCTTTTAAACTAGCAGTTACAATGCTGTTTGTTTTGCAGATGTGCATCATCAAAACAGGGTCTAGGGATGCCTTGTGTGCCAAGCAAAGATCACCTCTCAGAAGTCTGTATGAGAATGAATAAAGAAATAGGCCAATCAGCATATGACATTGTGTTTACTGTATTCTTTTTGTAAGAAATATTTGTGGACATTCCAGCTGCTGCATGTGTCTGGTCAGGCACATACTGAAGGGGGCTTTATACTCTATGATGAGTCTGATCAGGGCCGAGTACAGTGGTATGATGAACTTTCTGGACCTAGATGCCATGCCCTTACTTATAAGTTGAGCAACATAGAAGGATTTTCTTACTACCTTGGACACATGTTGGTTGAAGGCCAAGTTACTATCTACCCAAGTTCCCAGATCCCTGACTAGTGAATCAACTTTTAGGGGTGTTTTATTGATGATGTAGTTACCTGGGGTGGCACACTTCTCAAAAGATATTATAATGCATCTAGTGATATTAAGTGTTAAGCCATGGTTTTGGTAGCAAGTGTTTGTGTTATACCTTCCTGCAGGGTGTCTTCATCTTGGGGGGATTCACTGACTGCTCTCAGCTTGCAGTCATCTGTGAACTTGGTTAGCCAGTGGCCCTTGCTATTGCATCAAAGAAGTAAATGCCAAAGAGGGTGGGCCTAGCAAAGAGTCCTGGGGGACTCCACTGGTGACTGGCCTCTTTGTGGAGGTGGTCTAATTGATTCTAACTTCCTGGGTCCTATCAGTGAACCACCTAGCTATCCAGCATCTTATAAAGGGGTTTATACCTAGTTCTGTAAGTTTGTTGACAATACCCAAGTGGGGCATTGTATTAAATGCTTTAGCCAGATCTAGACAGGCATTATGCACCGTTTTCACCTCATCCATTGCCTTACTGACCTTTTCAAAGAAGTCCACCAGATACAGTAAGCATGACCTTCCTTTGATAAAACTAGGACGGATCTTGTGTCTGGAGGTTTCTGTGTCCTTGTTGATAACTTCCATGATAATTCTTTCCATGACTTTGCAAATAAGACTTGCCAGACTAATGGGTCCCTAGTTTCGAGGATCTGTTGAAGATCTTCCCTTATGAAGGAGGATGACCACAGCAGTCCTCCATTCATGTGGCACAAAGCTTGTTTTAATACTATAGTTAAAAACTGACTCCAGGGGGTCCTGATAAGTCATATTTTAGACTCTTCAGGAGGCATCCTGGGATGTTATAGGGGCCATTGAGTCTGTGTCCTTGGCTTTAGTGAGATCAGCCAGTAAATGCTCCCTAATTATAGTTGGAGGGGGTTATGTCTGAGGACATTTTTGGAGAGATGGTTGGGTAGAGAGGGAGGTAATGTTGGAACTGAATTTGTCTACTAACAGGTTCACTAATATAGTCAAGCTTGGTGAATGTGTCACCATTAACCACCAGTACTACACATTGCATTGAGCTGCCCTTGAGGTTTCTGACATAACTCTATAAGGCCTCATGGTTTATCTTTCACCTGGGAGGCTATCTTAACCTCAAAGCTGGTTTTGCTTGACTTAAGTAGCCTTCTTAGTTGCCTATTTACTTTGATGAAAGAGTTTTTATCTTTATGGGAAATACCTTTCCTGATTTTTGCCATATTTTTGTTGCATATCCTGTTTAATATGGGATGCCTCCAGAGTGGTTTGTTTCTGGGACTAGTCCTGGGGTTACTTTCAGTAGGTTGTACAGAGTTTCTGAAAGCAATTCAGCATAGGCTGCCGTGTTATTGGGGTTTGGAGGGGCACTTAATTTTGACAAAGACTCAGCTAATAAAAGGTAATTTGCCATGGAATACTTCCTAACTGTTACTGGTTTTAATGGGATTATAGAGTTGATTCTGAGTTTGAAGGAGACAGCTTTATAGTCCATTCTTACTACGGAGGATGAGACATGGGGGGGGGGGGGGCTACAGCATTCTACCATATCCAACTATGCTTCTTTCTATGTTACTTTATCACTCATACCCCCCATACTTGCACACCAGTAAATTTATTGTTGATTGGACAGTGCACATTAATTTGTCTACTTTGCAATCATACTCAGAATCAAGGACAGAGTCTGAAGCTGGCATCATTCAGCCAGCTATAGGAGTGCATTACACTCTCATTACTCCCTCCCTCCCAGTGAGCTGGGGTAATGTAACCATATTACAGTTGTGACCTACAATGAGTTCCCTTGCTGTTGCATATTTATGTACACTCACTCTGAAGACTATCACCTGACTACACCTCAGGCCTCCCTCTGCATCATCATCCCTCCTCCTAGGGTTAGTGATACTGTCTGTATGGCCATCTTGGCCCATCTGTCAGGATTGGACATCAGGTCCTCCCTGCCACTGCTATCAAGCTCCATAACCATTAGTAAAACATGGGTCATCTGGGCTGTAATTGTGACTTTATACCTCTGTGCCAGCAGCACTGGCAATTTTATAACCAAATATGTTCTCACTCCTTGCTGTTTAACTGAAAAACCCTGAGCTAAACCTGAAATATGCCTGACAGCCAACAATAAATCACCCACATAAAATAAATATTTATAACAAGAAAAACCTATATACAAAGGAAGTATATAGCTATAAGCTTATATGAAAGTTAAAATTGGTTCTTTAGCCAAAATGACTAGAGGAAGGGTCAGAAGACAGCCTTGTTTCACAGCATTTAGCAGAAAATGTTTTAAAGTAGAAATAATCTTCTCATGAATGTAGGACACAGTATTAGACACCAATGTTTTAATGAAATGTATATCTTGAAAAGGATATTAAAGGCATTCTAATGTAACAAATAGAAAATATCTATTGATCATTAACAAGTGGTTTCTGGCATCCAATGCAAATAAAGCCACATCTAATAGCTAATAATATTATTGTGCATGTTAATAACAAAATATGTAAATGAAGGTTAAGGTTAAGCTGTACTAAAGGTCTGAAGGGAACAAAATCATACTGTCAGGGAGAATCTGTTCAATGCATTTCAGGGGTACTTAATTGACTATAATAGCCACAACCTAATAATTCATACTAGAAGTGCAATTGATTTATATTCAGTAGTCTGGTCAGACACTTCAGTGCCCTTGGGAATTAGAATAATCAGACAAATGTTGAAGTATAGTTGCATTAATTTGGAATGGTGGATAATTATGGCATTGTAAAACTCTTTGAGGAACATCTTCCCACCAGGTGCCTTTTTGGACTTCAGTTTCTTGCACTGTCAGGTTGATCAACAGTGAATGTACAACTTTATATCTGTGGCTCTAAAACTTGTAGCATAAATTTTGTCTGAAATAAAACTTTGAAAGTTTACTAATACAGTGCAATTTAGCAGTAACATTATGATTATCTTGCTCAGGGTCAATTTTTCTAAAGCATTTGGCATATAATAACAATAGTATTTTTTAATTTTGTTCCCAAGACCTTCTTAAAAAAATGAATATACATTTGCTTAACTTCAGTCCAATTGGTATAATTCTTATGTAATTTAACCTGCATGAAGGGTAAGAAGTACAGAGAAGGGGAAACATTGCTGCATGCATTTCATTTCTAAAATGCTTTCATAAGCAGAATGAAATCTTGAATGATCTTCAGTATGTATCAGCTGATTTGCTTCCTGCCTAATATTAGAAAAAAACAGAGAGAATTGGAAAAGAATAAAGTATAAGATTTATTCTGAGCAGAAAGTTCTATCATGGAATTCAGAATTTGTGCCTAATAAGGAATGTCATAAACAACCAAAAACAATTCTAATATATCGGAAGGTAAGAAACTAGAATAAAAACTGCAAAGAGAGGTAAAATAAAACCAAGTTCCACTTTATTCTTCACATCAAACAGTAAGCGCTTTCATCACCCTGGATTTCCTCAGACTGCATAATGTGCATAACTTAACAACACTATTTAACTCATTTCAAATCAATCATGTGATTTAACAAGTCACATGATTTAACTTTTTCCTTTTTAAAAAGGCAGTGAATCTTTTTTGTCATTCAACCCTGGTGGGTAACAAGAATTCAATTTAACCTGCCACAAATACTCTTTCCAACTTAATTCGGATTCAGCATCAAATTTAACTTCAAAATTAGTCACTTCATCCAATACAAATAACTTAAAATCCACTTTACAACCATTTTCTTTGTAATTCTTGCCCATTGCATTTTTTTCATCCTGCATGTAAACAGCATACTTATGCTTATACACCCTCTTATATAATTCCCTTGTGGTATGTCCTACATAGGACACTTCACATGATTGACACATTACTAAATATACTATAAATCTTGATTTACATGTATATTTTCCCTTTAGATGTACAATATTGTTGCCTATCTTGATTTCTTTGACTCCTGTTAACAAATACTCACACATGTTACAATTCATACATTTTATCATACCTGGATTTCTACAGACTAACTCTTCATTGTTTAAACCACTTTGGAATATATTTTTAAAACTTTCCCCCTTTTTTGCACAAATACTGGCTCTTCTCCTATTTTTTATCAATTTCCACATTACATTTAAAACCTTCCAATTATTAATTATAATATTTTAATTGCTCCTGAGTCCAAACTATTAGTAACTTGTATGGCTGTTTTGAACTCCTTACTTATATTTTTATTACTTGTCTCATGCGTAGCTTTTCTTTCAGACATTTCTTTTGAAATTCTTATTACATCTTCCTTGGGATAACCTCTTTTCATAAAACTTTTACACAAACTACTACATTCTTTTTGAATTTTTTCTTCCTTATCAGTTAAGCGATATATTCTTTCCATCTGACCCCTTACTATTATATTCATTTTCGTACTTTGTGGGTGCATGCTATCAAAGTGCAAATATGAATTGTTATGCACATTTTTCTTATAAATGGTAGTCAACAACTTATTACTTTGTTTGTAAACAATTAAATCCAAAAAAAATTGATATACTCTAAATTGTACTCAAATGAAAATTTTAGATAACTACATACTCCATTCAAATAGGTTAGGAACTCATCTAACACTTTTTGCTCTCCTCTCCAAATCATGAAACATCATCAATAAAATGTTTATAGAACACTATGTGTTCCATAAACCTGCTTTGCAAAACATGATACTTTTCCCCACCATACATGAAAATATTAACATAACTCGGTGCCATCGATGCACCCATAGCAACTTCAATTGATTGCTTGTATATTTTATGATTGAATTAAAAAAAATTTAATTTAAAATAATATCTAATATTTACATTAGTAAACCTACCATATTGGCTGAAAATTTTTTTGAGCTTAATAATTCTAATCTCACCACCTCCATTCCTTAATAATTCGGAATGACTGTATATAAAGACCTAACGTCTTATGTTACCAATAGATCTTCTTTTGTTACCTTGATGTCTCTTAACATGTTTTTAAACAAATGTGTATTCCTTAAATCTTTCATAAACAGCTGTCACAGGTTTTAAATGCAGCACATACTAAAGTTAAAGTATAGTACTTGGATCCCACTGGAACTAAATAATTTCATTTTTTTTTCATCCAGACCTTTGTTATACTTAATCACTTGAATTCCATCATTTAGAGTTACCAGAGGAATATCTTTTCTTTTTTTTTGTATAAAAGGTAAGAATAGTAGACATGAAAACATTTTTTCTTTTTCTGAATCTTGATAGACAACATTGTTATTACTTAAATGATCACTTGCACAGAGCCTTTAGTTTATTAAAGTAGTGGGTAATATCAACTGTCTTTGTGGAGTTAAGACTGGTGATAATCAGAGAAATAAAACATGAGTCTTTTGTCAATACTTAAAGGACAATAATAAAAATAAAATAAAAATTCATATGAGAAAAAGCAATTTATAGCTAAGCCCCCTCCCCAGTCATCCAACTGATCAAACAATGATACTCTGCAGGACAATCCTAAGAGCACCAGGTGCTTTAGGAACTACACAAAAAGAAAATAAATAATATAAAACATGTATCTGTCAAGCTGAAAAAATGGATGAACAATGCAAATCATTTTGAATTAGCACCCCCACCCAAGCTTATATTTAAAGAAAAGAAGGTAACAAATATATATTGTTCAGTTGCCAAAAACTTTGATGTTTTCACATCAGGATAGCACAGCCATCCTATGCAAATAGTCTGCATATTGAATCAAATCTTTTCTCTTGTTATATTAACTCCAATGATTCATCCATAAATAAATAAAAGTAAAAACAGCTTTATTTTTATTCTCATTAAATGAAAGCAGGCTATCTTAAAACATACACAAAAGTGCAGCATTTTTTCCTTAAGTTAAACTTCTGTACTTTAACTAAGAAAGCATTTGAGTATATCTTCTGACTCAAACAAGAATTGAAACTTGTACATAATGTCAGTCCTGAACAACAAAATACAACTTAATTTTAGCCACATCATTAAAACAATCTAAAATGCTTAAAGAAGTCATGTGACTCTTCTTGGATAGGCTAAACTGAAGAAAGAGAACAATAAAAGAAATAAATAACATAAATAAATGTATTCATATCACGAGAATTCTGTTCTATTAAGCACCTTCCTTCACTAAGTCTGATAGTCTGTAGTAACCTGTATATATTTGTTAAGTTTGAATTTGACCAGAATAAAGTAGCAAGAGTGTGTACTGCAATAAACATTAAGAATGCTTTAACTGTAACTATCAGTAATTCCCAAATAGTGCAAATTTATACAAACTGAATCCTATTTGCAGTATAGAAACAGCAATAGAGATTTAATGAAATTATGAGGTGCAATGCTTTCACACCTTTACTGCAGCTTCATTAGCTGACACCTATTCTGACCCAGGATTTTTTTTGACTGATTAATTGCAGGGATGCTAGCTTTGCATGATACAAAAAAGAAGAGTTCATTTTTTTCTGCCAGACTTGACCATATTTTGCTATCTCATTTGGGATGTCCCTGAAAATTCTGACTGTTTGACCTTTACTTAATAGGTTAATGTTTTGGCAGAATGCTAACCAAAACTTATGGTCAAGCAGTTTCAAAAATTTAACAAAAGGGTGGCTTACCTATAAGCTTGTTTATCTTCAAGCTGAAAGAGGGACATGGTGAAAGGCTCCTCAATGTTGTTTAGCAGCAAGGTATGGCAGTAGTACAGGCATATGTGACTTGTAGGGAGCATTTTTGGACTGTCCCTGTTTTCTTGTGCGGGAGAATACATTCAATTGTCTTTATGCTCACAGAGTGACCAGCAGGTAGCCTCATATTTTGGTTTGTTCCTCATAAGAGTTGTGGTTTTATGGCAAACTGGTGAGGATCAAAGTCATTAAAGTATGGCAGATGTTAGCGTTTCGGAATTTTTATCCTTCAGAGAATCCATGTTACAGTAAACTACCTGTTGTTCTAATAATATTTTAAGTCTATAAGAGCATTACCCAGGGTTTGCCCCTAACCTGGGCCATTGTACTTCTACAATTTTGGATTGTCCAGAATTTGTGTGCTATGAGTTTGATATGTATGTGCAGGAGATTGCTAGTGGAGTGCTATCAATTAAGAGAGCATAACTTCCCTCAAGTAATTGATGGCTAGGTGGTTTTCTAGGGGTAATAAAACTAAGTAGAGAATGAATGTTCCCTGTAACTGTAGACTGCTTTATTGCACATTCTGGAATGCTGCAGCAGCTGTACTCCCAGAACCTTCATGCACCGATGATGGCATCTGCTGATATTTTAACTGGATTGTTTAGGTTTGTGAATAGGTTTTTATTCATTTCTGTCATTTGCCATAGCATTTTAAGTTCCTGCATCTAATTTTGAAAGACAGGCAATATGTTATAATATAAAACCAGATAGCAGAAATAGATTATATTTCCTTCCAGTTATGAAGATGTATGTCAGAGAGGTTAGGGTATACTTTTTTGTAATATTGTGGTTGAAGATCATGGTCAATGTCAGTAATAAGGGCAAATATGGTGGAGTAAGGTTTTGATAGCTTTTGAGTTAATCTTCAGTTTTTGTTTTAGGTTGATCATCATTCTAAGTAGTTAAGGACTGATGGCAATGGATATCCAAGAAGCCTGGGGTTTAATTTCCAATCTACAGGTAGCCCAGACACAAGACCAAGGAACAGTCAACAAGAAAAGATCCTTGCCACCTTCAGAAGAAGAGTCAGCTCAAGGGTACATCCCACCGAAGACAAGGAGGAGGGCAAGGAGAGACACCCGAAGCTTCAGGGAGAATCCATCTTTATTGGCAAATGGCTCCTCCAAATCAGAAGGTAATGATACAAGGGTGGGGTGTTAGAACTGGGAGTAATGGATAGGAGGCAGACAGTGCACAAATACATTCAGGAGTTTATCAATTGCCTGCCAGTGAGGATAGGGCTATAATATTTGACACAGCTCTAGAGAGTAATTTTGGCTCCTTGCTGGTATCATCTTCTAGTCATCAAGGAAGGGTTTCCCTAGCACCAGCCCCTTTACTTATCTAGCAGACTTGGGCAAACCCACAGAACTCAGAATCACTCCAATTTTGCAAACCAACATCCTCCTGGGTTCCCACATTACCACCCATGACTAAAGAAATATCAAGGAGAAAATTCATAGTGGGAACTTCATGGACATATTTGATTTAGTTGACAGTTATGGGATCCATCATATCATCGATGCTGAGAATCCTGGGGCAAAAGACCTTATGGTAGAATTGACAGCCACTGAGGGGAAAAAGCCTGAAGTAATGTGGTAGCTAGAAACTGGGACAATGTGGGCCCTAGGATTTGTGGTGTTCATGGGTGTTATCATGGAAAAAGATCCCAGTCAGGCTTTGCCTTTGCACACTTATTTTATGGTCGTTAGGGAGGCCCACCACTTCAAGGTGGGGGGATCAGCTTGGTTGCCCTATAATCAGAGGTTTAGAAAAATGAATGCTTCAGATGGAGCGGTCAGGTAGGGACAATGGCACCCAGACATTTGGTTGAGCATCATGTTGGATAAGCCTAATACCCCTGTGAATTAAGCTTTTCTTGGAAGTTAGGGTGAGGGGAAAGTTTGGTTGGGCAGTCAACAATGGGAGTTGCTTTTGGCCAACTTGTATTTCCACACGTATGCTCTATATACATGGAGAATGATAGCTAGATTGCTAGTGGCAAATTATGTGGTACAGAGGACAAGGAAGGGCTTACTTGTCATCAATGCAAACCTTTAAGGGTTTCTACATATTAATATCCCAGAGTCATAGATCTTGGGGATTGTCTTTGGTTGTAAAATTTTTGATACACAGATGCTGTAAGCGAGATTCCCCAAATACACTTCTCATACATTTGGCAGTCCTAAGCTGGCTAGCACATTTTCTGGGCCTTAAGGATTACATCTGCCACAGAGTAACAGACAGGATTCTCAAAGGTTAGGAAAATACAAAGGGGGAGCTACAGAGGATCTCAGGAAACCAAAAGGGTTCTATCTCTTCACCATTATTGCCAAGGGATTGTTTCTTTCCTCTGGTGATCTTTATACCATTGTAATTTGTGCAGCTCTGTTCACATGCCTGTATGCTAGGGCTATTCATGCTAGTGAGTTATTAAACTCCTTATACTGGGAAGATGTGGTCATTCACAGCGATTTTCTTTTGATATGGGTAGGAAAATCCAAAACTGACCAGCTAGGTAAGGGTCAACAAGTCCATTTGAATAGGTCCAGTATTCTAGTTATTTGCCAAGTCCGCTGTTTCACCTTGTTGCATAATATAACCCTAACACTGATACAAACAAGTCCTGTATTTACTTCAGTGGCTGGTGACCTGTTCACATTAGTGGACACTAATTCAACATTAGCAAAATCCCTTTCAGGTCAAGGCATTGATCCCCAAGGATACTCTTCCCATTCATTTACAATAGGGCACACTACTGGCCTAGCAATGGAAGGTCATTTCACTAAGGCACTGAAAAGAATAGAAAGGTAGTTGTCTGATGCCTTTTTATCATATACTAGGCAATGATACTGTGATTTTGTATTACATGAAAAGAACGTATCTGGATCAAGCAACATTTCTTCATCAGAAGAGTGGCCATTCAAGCCTTGCTTCATCCACTAGAGTACATTGGGTTTTTAGCACATAGTAACTGGCTAGTCCAGTGTTTTGTTTTTTTTCTGGAATGTCTGGGTTCCACTTTCAGGAACTTTGGTGTCACTTGTCAACATCAATAAACAAAAGGTTATCTAGGTCACTAGGTATTCACCTTGGGGGGAATAACTTAACCATAGCACCTAAAAGAATTCTCTTAGCCAGGATTGTGCCCAATCTCCACAGACTTTGTCTATTATACCCTGATTTAATGTTGTTCTGCTCTGTGATCGTGTTAAGGCTACAATGGGAAGGGACAAGAAGGAATGGAGTTATCATATCTACAGATGTTTTATCAACCAGAGAGTGGCCTGGATGACCAGCCAAATCAGATATGAAGTGATCAAAAATACAAGGATTTAATTAACCAGATAGAGACTTTTATAACCATGGTGGAGAGCACTTGAACGATCTTGGTTATGATCTGTTTAATTTAGACATTACTTTGGCAGTGGAGGGATTCTTTCAATGAGGGTCATTACATCCCCTCAAATGAGAAAGGTCAATTAACCCCAGGTGAGAGGCCTTTGGGGGGAATGGCATGGCAACCATGCCAGTGTGGTGGCAGCCTTGTGGCTTCCCCCTTGTTTTCACCCAGTGGTATTTCAGTGGCCTTTTCATTCTGAGCAGGTTGGTTTAAGTATTAAGCCTTGGCCAAGGCAAATTGTGCTTGTGTGGGGACACAAGCTCTAAGGGGTTTGGGTTATGCACCTGGACTTTAAACTTTAGCTGGAACGGGCTTGGTTATGCCATCCAGCAAAAGGATAAAGGTTACTGGTTGTGTTAAGATGTGACTGATATGTTATTTTGCTGTGACGTCATTAGTTTTGTCTATTTTCACAAATAAATGGTTGCAACAACATATTTGGTGTTTTCATTGACTCAGCTTAGAGAATAACAGTACTTGAATGGATTAACTAAACAGAAAAAAAACTCATTTATGTAAAAATCATGAAGCTGAATCTGAATCAAAACCATCTCAGGAAAAATATTGCAAACAGCTTCTGAACTGTTTGTCCATACCTCATTATGTCATGCTCCCTGTCCCACTCCTCAGCAATGCCTAAATTCTAAGTTTAGTTTGTTAATCTGAGCTCCATATCCAACACATTTATTTGAATATGTTATTCTGATTCTGGATCAGTTTTATGCATTTAAATGTTCATCATTCTCAAACTCTAGGAGCTCTTACTTTTTTGTAATTGCTCAGAGCTGCTCATCGTTTGCTGAGTATACCAAAGAGTTCCAGTGAATCTCTTTACAACTAAGGCAATCCTCTGCTAAAAAGACATAAATACATATTATTTTGCACTTATCTTGATAATGTGATAGCCTTTTATTAATTTCCTGTGATATTTGCTGTATTTGTTGCACTTTAAATTAAAAAATGCACTGTTCTACTGCTGCTTTAAGTACTAATTACACTATCAGATAGTCAGGGCTATTGTACTTGGATTGTGTGGTCTTCTTACACTTGGGCTCCAAACCAGCCATTTTACATTAAGAAGGCTTTTTCTGCACTCTTGTGGCAGAACTGTGCTAATCTAAACCTATCTGAATTGGAGATTGCTGGTGGAAGGTTACTGTGTGCTTTCCTGATTGGTGGTTAGCTTAAAACCTGTTCCTTTTTGCCTGTATATAAGCCTTGTATTTGTGTGGGTTTTGGCTTAATTGCTCAAAGCTGCTTGTTGTTTGGTGACTACATCAGAGTTTTCAAATGAATCTGCTTATACCTAAGGCAATCCTCTGTTAAAAAGATGAAAATAAGTATTATTTTCCACTTCTATTAATAATTGTGACTGCATTTTATTTGCTGCATTTGTTGCACTTTAAATCAAAAAAAGAAAAAAAAAGAAAATGTACTGTTTTACTGCTGCTTCAAGTACTTGTTACATTGTATCAGATAGTCAGGGCTGTTGTATCTAGATTGTATGGTCTTTTTCCACTCGGGCTCCAAACCAACCATTTCAAATTAAGAAGGTTTTTATGCACTCTTCTGGCAGAGGTGTGCTGATCTAAATCAAAGTTGGGGATTGCTGGTGCAAGGCTTATTGTGTACTTTCATTATTGGTTGTTGTTTGTCTTTCGTCTTTTCCCAGTTAGGGGTTGCCACAGCAGAACTCCGGTTCGCTAATGATTGGCAGTTGTTTTTTATGGTGTTGAGTTGCCAGCCCGACGCCCAACCTTCAACGAAGGCACGCCCATTCAACGCATGTCTTTCGAATGCTCACTCGACCGCGGGGAGGACATGCAGACTCCACACAGAAGGCACTCCCAACCCAAGCCGAGAATCGAACGGGAGAACCTCTTGCTGTGAGGCAACAACGCTACTTTCATTATTGGTAGTTAGCTTAAAACCTGTTCCTTTTGCCTGCATATAAGCCTCACATTTGTGCAAAGTTGCTGTCTGAGCAGTGATGGTTTGCAGTGCCCTGTATAGAGGCAAACACCTTGAAGATAAAATTTCCCTATAATAACTATCACTGAACCATACCCAGCCCTCTGCTACTCCAGGAGCTACTAAGTTGCATGGTGAGCAGCATCACTCTGTCAGTTAACCTAAGACTACACAAAGTAAAGTTTCCACTCATAGTCTCTGTGCTGCCAACACAGTCTAGTCTAATTAACCCATTTATTTCCCCTGATAAAACCCACAGTAAGAACCTGATATCATGTATTTGCAGTTTCCTACCATCTTTAGAGTCAGCCTGATGGACACAAGCATCCTGAGGCAATACAACAATTGTCTCATGTATACTGACAGCCACTTAATCCTGAAACAAATAAATATTATATGTGAGAGATGTAGTTATACTATGAAAATGGAGGCAAGGTTCTCACATACAGAAAAATTGAATGCCAAACAGGTTGTCAGCACAGACATATCACCTCCCACACTAAATAAGGATTTCACATGTAAATCCACATATGCGGAAGTACTCACCAGTAACTTAGCAAAAACTCAGAGGCCTCCCAAACATTGTCTTCAGAAACCACATATACACACAACAAAGCAAATAAAAAACACAACACATAATAATACACATACCAGTGTCTCAACAAAGAAGCCAATAAGGCAAAACACAACAGAACCTAACATACTGACATAGGAGACTCCATAGTGAGACACACAGATGCCCCCCCTCCCAGGCTGGATAAGGAGAAGGTTACAGCTAGCTACTTGTCAGGTGCCAGGATCCGTCAGATCTCCCAAGCATGCAAGTCACTCAGCCACAAGTACCAGGATGACTCTGTCATGTTCCCTCAGGGTGTGAATAACCTGAGATGCACCTCCCTGGAGTATATGAAGAGAGATATGATTGAGCTCTCAGATTATATGTCACAGGCAGGTATGAGCCTAGCCTTGAGCGACATTCTACCTTCACCAAAGATGATGCCACGATACAACAACAAATGACTGACTTTAACAATCAGCTTAACTTTCGGTGTCAGTTCAAGGGTACCCAGTATTTGTCAGCCTGGGAGAACATGATTAACAGGCCATGCTGTTTTTTCAGGGATTGTATGCACTGTTCTCTTCTAGGCTTTCAGATACTGGCAAAGGCTTTAGCCACCTGTATAGTACCTTTTTGGCAGTGTCAAAGTAACCAACCTCCCAATGTAACAAAATCTTCTCTTGATAAGGTGAAGGTACTGCTGCTCAATGCTATGAGTCTAAACAAGAAACTGCACTCCCTAGAAGCACTTCTCACCTTGGAAAATACTGATGTCTGTGCAGTCAGTGAAACATGGTTCCAAGCTACAGAAACCACACTGACCATGCAAGACTACAATGCCTTCCATATGTTCAGACCACCAACTGAGCAAGAAAGAACCAAAAGAGGAAGTGTATCCATCTTCATAAAGGATAAGTACACTTCAAGACTGGTCAAAAAGTATGACTCTCTCAAGCTACTCCACGTCCAACTAACCATAGGCAAAATCCCCTACCACATCATCATTAGCCATAGGTCCTCCACCATAAACCAAGAAAAACAGACCACATACCTGGACCTACTGGAGCCACAAACCATGCAGCTCAATACATTACTCATGCATGCGTTTAGCTATCCTACAATTGACTTGGGAACGTACACGACCACTAACATGCAGGCTCAGAGGTTTTTGGACTTTTTCAATGCAAATGTTCTGGAACGGCTGGTCGGCACATCCACTAGGGGCTAAAATATACTGATATACTGGACATAGTAGTCACTAACATGGGGAACATTGCACCCCCCCCTGTGTAATACCCTCTTTGGTAAGACTGGACAACAAACTGTTTCCTTTGAAATAAATATAAGGCCAGAAACCTCATCAAGCTCAAAAATGCAAATCATCTCCTACTAAGCGATGGCATAAGAAATTTCAAGGCTCCCTGAAACCCAGAAGACATACAGAATCCTATGCAAAGGTTTACACCCATGCTTGTACAGCCACTTAAGCAGTTGTATAGAATCGGTAGTACCAGACCAGATTAAAATCTGGTCTTGCCAGGAAAACAAGCCACCCTGGTATAAACAGGTTATACAAAAAAAGAAACTACTATCCAAAAATAAGTGGGAACAGGCTCAGTAGAAGAAGAAATCCCTCAGTTGTCTAAAGAAATAAATCAGAGATCTAGTCAAGCCCTCAAAGGCAAATTATGGAGTAAAAATAGCCTTCCTAGCCAAGAAAAATGAAAAAATGTTTAACTACATCAAAAATCTTAAGGGGAATACCCAGGTATGTGCAGAGCTGGTTGTAAATAGTACCACCCATACTCAACCCAAGGAAATAGCCATCCTGCTAGCTGACAGATTTGGATCAAATTTCACCCCCCCAATCCCCACCAGTCATTCCCCAAACTATACCTGCCACCGTTCCTCAGCCTATCATCTCAAGAGAGCAAATCATCTCTGCACTATCTAAGGATAAAAATATGGCATCGATGGGCCTTAACATCATCCTAGGTTACCTTTTAAATAACTTAAAACACAACCAGACCAACTTGGATCCCTATTTAACCACAGCCTCCAGACAGGCTATGTTCCGGCACAAGAGGGACTATCAACAGACCCATGGAATTATAGACTCATAATTCTGACTAGTCTCATCTTGTAAGGCCATAGAAAGAATAATCATGGCCCTTATCAATAAGGACATTGGCAATTTCCAGACTCTGGACCCAACTCAATTCAGATTCATTAAGCTTAGATCATGTCTATTAAATCTAGCTGACTTCTTCAAGTAGGTCACCAAAGTCATGGACGAGGGAAGGATGGTGCATACCACCTACCTTGACACGACCAAGGCATTTGACACAATTTCTCCACTCAAGCATTATAGAGAGACATTCTCAACTGGGCATAAACCCCTAGTCACCAGGTGGGTAGCCAAATAGCTCACTGACAGGACACATACTGTCAAAATGGGTGAAGCCATCCCTAGCAAGAGGCCAGTCACCAGTGGCATACCACAGTGTTCTGTACTAGGCCCTCTCCTATTTGGTATTTATTTCTTAGAAGTCAAGGCAAAGACAGCCTTTAGCTGACAAAGTTCACGGGTGACTGCAAATTGGGTGCAACCACTAAATCCCTGAATGATACTGATATAATACATAAAGGATTAACACAGACAAATGACTAGAGCCTGGGCCGTGGTATGAAACTAAATGCTTTCCAAAAGGGAATAATTATGCATTTTTTTGCAAATACCCAGCTAATTACAAAACAGACAACAGGCCCCTTAGAGTAGACCCAGTGGTATGTAATCGGTGTAGTCAGGTTAATAGTAATCTGAACTTCGACCACTATGTGTCCACAGTAGTGAGACAGTCCTTCTGTGTGGCACAACTCCTAAGTAAGGGCATGGCATCCAGATCAAAGGACATTATAATTCCATTGCACTTGGCCTCATCAGACCATTAATTGAGTACAATGTACCCTTTTGCATGCACCTCACCAGAAATCTGCAATAGCTGGAGTGACTCCAGAGGTTTCTCACCAGGAGGATACAGGTTATAAAAAACAGTCCAACACAGAAAGATTGAAAGTCCTATCACTGTATTCTGTCTCCTACAGGCAACTAAGGGGTGATCTGTGTCTGGCCTACAGGGCAGCCTCCAATCTGGCCCTGACGGAAATGTTACACATTTGTAAATCAAACTGTATGAGGTTCACTCATTCCAGGGATTTTAACCTAGCCTCTGACATGAATAAATCATGTTGGAGAGATAGATATGTTTCTCTGAGACTGCCTCTTCTTTGGAATAAGCTTCCCATTCACATGAAGCAAAGCCCATCTCTGACTCTCTTCAGGTACAACTTAGATCAATGGATGGGTGATTGTAAATGCATTCCTGGGGTAGTACCTATGTCCCTCATGGACAGAGGCAGTTGGTATTAGATGCCATATCAAAGGATCATACCTCTGTGAACTTCATTCACCTACCTACTGAAAACTGTGAAACAATCATTAAATATGGCTAGGCTTTTAAAGGCTCTTGGGCCATTAGCCTAGTAATTTCCTATTAACCTATGAACATATGTATGGGATTGTAGAGTAACTACTAACTGTTCAAACTGAGCATTTAGTTTGCTTTAATTTTCTTTAATTTGCAAACATTAGCTTTCAATATATCTAACAATTTAATTTCTTTCAACAGACTATCAGTTCTTTCTTTTTTAACGCCTTCATGGCATTATCACTTGTGACATAAGCAAATGTACATTTATATAAATGAAAACAAACCATATTAACATGTTCACATTTGCAAACATTATACATCACATACATTCTTCTGTACAATATAATCAATCTAACATTACATAAATTGGTCAATTCCTGTTTTTCAAGTAAAAAACAGAAAGAAGTTCCAACGACCAAGGCGGTTGAGATAAGACAAATTTAATAACACAGTAAGCGCTTTCAAACACAAGGTTCTTCGTCAGACTGAATAAAAAAGCACCATCCAATTCAAGTTTTTAAACAATTACACAGCCAATAAAAACATTGTAACAATCATCTATGAAAATCCCTGGATTTCAAGACAGGCCTTAAAGAGACCCTGTCATTTAACCCTGGTTTCCTGTCAGCATACAACTTGCAGATCCAATACAGTTCCCTCTCTTCTGTAAAATTAACAAAATCACCACCTCTTAGTCCCATGTATACTATTTCCACCACTTTAAATTCAAAACAATATAAAGAACCTAGCTCAAACACATGCTTAGCAAGAGCATTTGTTAAATCTGCCCTTTTTATAGCATACTTGTGTTCACGGGTCCGTTCATAAAACATTCTGTTTGATTTACCCAAGCAGAAACTTTCACATGCTGTGCATGTTGCTAAGTAAATGATATTTCTAGTTCTACAATGTGCATACAGGTTAAACACAAGCTTCTCTTTAGAAATAGGATGTGTAAAACCATTAGATGTATCAATAGAAAGACAGTGTCTACAATTACCACAAGGAAAGGTGCCGGCAATCTGATGTCTAACAGGCATCTCAACTTGCGTTTGCTTATAGTCCCTATAGCATAGCCATCATTTCAGGGAGTTTTTATTTTTGTAAGTAAAATTGGGTCTAACACCCACAATGTCTCTAATCCTGTCATCCGTGGTCAGGATACCGCAATTTGCATCCACCACATGTCTAACCCAACTAAAATCACTAGCAAATAGTAAAACTAATGGCATAGTATCAGGTTTCCTGGTTGCAGATTGACATCCTTTGAGTGCCCCACCAGAAAAATAGGGAAGGGCTGAGGTGGACCTCAGAATTTTTATATCTTCCCTCATAGCATTAATTTATCTTGTACTATAGCCCCTAGAAGCAAAATCATTAGAAAGTTTTTCAAGTCATTATTAAAGCAATCGTCTGTATTATTTAGACGAGAAATCCTCATCCCTTGGGTCTTCATAATATTCTTATACACATGGGAGGGATGCATACTATCACACTTTAAAATGTTTCTCCTGCATGGCTTTCTATATAATCTAGTTATAAAATTACCCATTGTGTTTCTACTCACTTGTACATCCAAGAAAGTTATTTCCGTAGATGATACATAGCAGGGAAACTTTAGAAAAGATGTGGTGGTATGTAGGTAATTAACAAAAGCTAGAAACTGCATCTCAGTACCTTCCCAAAGCAGAACCACGTCATCAACAAACCTCCTATAAAACAACAGTGAAGACTTGTAAGCACTATTGAAAACAAATTGTTCTTCCCATTGAGCTAACACCATGTTGGCGTAGCTATTGGTACAGGAAGTGCCTATAGCTATGCCAACTTTCTGTAGATAGCAACCATCTTGAAACAATAAAATATTGTTTTCAAGCACAACCTCAAGAAAAAGACTTATGAGATCAATCTGTTTGTCACCGTAGTCACTATGTTTAGTTAAAAATGACTTTATCATATTAATGCCCTCCAAATTAGGTATACAAGTAAACAAAGATTCAACATCTAATGTTACTAGAAGACAATTACTTAAACTGATGGCATTCTCCTGTACAGAGTGATATAAATCCTTGAGGAAGTGTTGTGTGTCATTAAGCACCATTGTAACATTATTTAGCAAGGGGTGTAGCTATTTATTAATATAAATCGTAAATGTTCTTCAGTATTTTTAAGGATCTGAGGAAACACTATAATAGATGTGAAAGCACTTATCCATTCATTTTTACATTGTCTTTTTTATTATTTTATATTAAAGTGTGTGGAGATTTAGCCTTAGTCTTACTCTGTGTCCTGTCTTTGCCTGATTTGCTGCTTTTCATTGATTTTGGACGTGAGTCATCTTCAGTGAACAGTTTTATCCTGCTTTCATAATTTTTAAAGTCTGCTAATTCATTGCACTCCTAAAACATATGTTCCCGGTTACCTGTTTCTTCCCCATCACATCTCTAGCATTTGCCATCTGCCTGAGGAAGAATTCTTTGCAGTCTGCTTGCTTGGGGTATAAAAATACCCACACAAACACCTCCAGGCAAAAATCCTAAATCTTCTAGACTTTGTTACTTACTTGAGAGCCATACACATCCTGATTGTTTCTTTGTGAACTGCTTACCTAGTCTCTCTTCCCAATCTTTTCTAACCTCCTGATTGATACCATCAGTTCTTTCTATGCTTGTTAGTCATACCTGTATGAAGGTCAAATTACCCTGACAGTCTGCTTGAATCTCCTTGGAAACTTGTGTAGAAGGAGAAGATACAATTTAGTTATGTTTTACCACAGCAGATAACCGAACTGGTAAGGGAGCTGCATTCGTAAGGAAAAAGACCATCTCACATGACTCAGAAGCACAGAAATTAAAGCAGGGCTGATTTTCTGATTTTCTCTTCTCTGTCTCTCTCTCTCTGTCTCACCCCCCCCCCCCCACATCTGTGTGTGTGTGCGTGCGCACATGCACATGTGTGTATGTACACTGCAGCCACAATATTTTGCACTTCAGCACTACCAAAAGACTCTGAAGATGATTTTCCTTTTCATCAGTAAGTAAACAGTAATGTTTAGGATTATGTTTCTTTATACTTCAAATACATTTTGGCGACTCTGTGGTAGAGCTAATACCCCTTTAGAATGAATGCTATAACTGAGGCACACACAAGAAACAGGGCTCATGTGGAAAAATGTTATTCTGTAATTCAGTACACATTTGATTTTTTTCAGGAACAGATATTAATGAAGTTATTTGAATAAACGTCTGTTTGGCTTGAATTACCAAACATAATGGGAGCAAAACTAAATAGGCAATGTCCGTGAAAAAATATATTTTCCTTGCAAGAGAAGGGAAGATTTCTGTGCAGCTAAAAACTAACTATTTAAATGTGTTTGTTAACTGTGTGAATGGGCTAGTACAAGATCTTTTTTCAATGTAAAGACATTTTGTGTCATGTTGTGTGTGTGTGTGTGTGTGTGTGTGTGTGTGTGTGTGTGTGTGTGTGTATTCACACATATCTCACAGCCAGAAACACACACATGCACGTGTACATATGGATGGGGTGTGTGTGGATAAAAAAAAAAAGATTCACTTGTGTTTACGTTTTCTAATTCCTTCATAAGTCTTCTCAGTTTGAAGACTTCTGATTCTGAAAATAGTTTTTATCTTTTGCTGAGCATATTGTAGCCAGTGAAAGCACAGAAGAACTTGACAGTGTTTAAAAACAAAGGGCAGAAGTCTCAAATGCCCTGTGGTAATCTTTAGCACAGCTTTTCCAAGAATACAATGAAATCAGTAGTAGTGGTGGGAAAAGTTGCAACAGCATGGGACTGACATAGTTCAATCTTAGATCAAGGTAGGAGGAAGCATAGTGCAGATAGTCATGTATGGCAGACTTCCACTGGGTATTAAAATATTCAGAGTGGATGCACTAAGTGTTCATTATCTGTAGTCAGTGCATGTTACTGTGTTAATTTATGACCCATTAGAAATTTAGAGCAGGCCCCTGATACAGCATGGTAGCGTTATTAGAGCCTTGGGTTCACAGAACTTTCAGGTTAACTATTACAATATCAGTGTTTTGCTTTGCCAGGCAGTCATATATACATTGGCTAGAAGCTATCAAAGCACAGATGTTTGTCAAAACCTTTGGAAATTTTATTGAAAGCACTCTATGTATGAAGCAAGCATACCAATCATATGCAAGCTTTTTAAACAGCATATTTTTATTTACAAGCTGTTCTCATGTTTAAATGGGACCACATGTTGGAAGAGCATATCACCTGGATATCTTCCAAATCATGTTAATCACTAACATAAATCTCTGCAAGCAGAAAACTATTCTTTGAGCAGCGCCATAGCTCTGAAAATCTATTTCAGTCTGCATGTTATATTTAACTCACTATTCTTTTACTGTCACAGTTACTAGATAAAAATTCCAATGTTAGCAGAATTAATTCCTTTCTACTTTTTTGTAGAACATTTAAATATTTTAGCTATATGTTAAGAATATATATCTATTAGTACACTGGTTTCATATATCTGTAGTGACTTTGGTCTGTTCTTTGAGCAGATTGTATTTGGGCAATTAATGAACTCTGGAATGTTAACAAATGGAGAAGAGGTAAAATGATTACTGTACCGTGGAGAATCAAAGCGGTTTGAAGGAACATGACATTCTTTCATAAAACTGCATAATCAAACAGGCACTCACTATCAGACGTGCCACCCTTCAACATTACTACTTATCCTAATAAACACATTTGTTGTGCTGATAATGTCCCTGCATGGCATCATTTCACTGTAAACATCTCTTCTAATTTGTCTGTAATTGTTTTCAAAAAACTATGTAGAAATTCTAATGTACCCATATGCATATGTTTAAGGAAATTAAATTGCTATGGAAAAGGTTGAAAGTTAATTTAGTTTTCAGAAATGTCAGGCTTCACATTTTGGTTTATTTAAGTAGGAGGTGACTGATAAAGAGTGCTTGAAAAGGAAACAGGGTAACAGTAACTTAGTATGAACAATGGAAATGTTGCTTTGTGTGCATTCAAGTAAAATTAGAAAGCAACTTTTTTTTTTCTACAATGCAAACTACAAAATTCTACAACAAATCCCTTATATTATTGGAACACGTGAATATTAGCAGGATTTTCATCAAGTTAAAGTGACAATTTTGCAGGGAATTTCTTTCACTATTGCCACATTGAGAGATTTAAAATTATTTCTTAAATGACATTCTGTGAGACTGTCTTGATTTCACTGTTGAATTAAAGTTGGCCCATGTTATGATAAATGGTGATTAAACACAAGGTTCTATATGGAATTGGCCCTTTTCCCTACTGTAAAGTAATCTCAGAGTTGGTATATTTAGTTGGGGGGTGTGGGGGTGACACCCCCCCACCTGGATAGGTTTTACATTATTTTTTTCCTTGCTCGGTAGGGCCACCTACCTTTAGTTTGCCTTGGAAAACAGTTCAATCAAAAGTCCATTCACTGATGTGTGTGTTCAGTTAAAAGGTGCTCAACGAAGAGAGTTTCGATGATGTGAGTTTCTATTAAATGATATAGACCCCTGCAGTATATAGTCATATATTAATACTAGGCTATTGATCCAGAAAACCACTAGTAACCTAGCTATAATATCCCAAACTGCAGTTTCCCACTGACACAAATCATTTCTACCAAGTTTCAACCCCTTTCAATAAGGACTGGAGGAATATTTATGACTGCCCCTCCAGTTGTCCAAGTTATGCTTAAAGAGAGCCAGGGGGCTTAATTTCCTTATATCCAAAACCATAAAAATGACTGGAAGGCAGTGCAGTGTGATACAAAAAACTAATAACCATTGTAAAACCAAAAAAGTTGCAATGTGAGAATCCAGTGAACCACACAGCTTAATAATGTTTACATTTCATGCGTAATAAAGGGCTGTTTGATTATTAATGTTTAACTACTCCACAGTGATTTTATCCTGAACTTAAGACTTCATCATCTACATGGTAAACTCAACCTACTTTATCTTTTATACAAGTTGTAATAATGACCTCATTACCTGTCCTATAAATTGTAATAAGATCCATTAAACAAAAGCAGCATTTTAGCCACTTTCAGACATTTCCATTGAGTTTTGATGATAGCTTTACTTCTAAGAACATGACGGCACTGCAAAATTGGTTCTTCCACAATTCATTACAATATCACTTTTACATTTTCATTTTTCATTTTTATTTTGTGTACACTTTTATGGTTGCACTGTAAAAGTTTTTAATGAGTTTTATTCCAATTTATAGGGCAGGAAATGAGGTCATTGTTGCAACTTATATAAAAGGTAAAGTAGGTTGGGTTTAGCAGGTATCTAATGAAGTCTTAAGTTCAGGATGAAAACGCCATGGAGTGGTTAATCGTTAATGTCTGCATTTCATGTGTAATAAAGGATTGTTTGAAAATTATTTGTGGTTCACTGGATCCTCACAGTGCAACTTTTCTGGTTTTGCTTTATATCCAGCTAAAGAGTACTCCATAAAACAGGGAATCTCTGGGATATATACATATACATATATATATATATATATATATATATATATATATATATATATATATATATATTGCCAGCAGGCCCTCTTGATGTTTTTGTTTTAGTTAAGATCTCATAAGTGAGAGTTTAGGATGTTGCAGATGGGCATGATGTCACATACTATTGAATCCTTTGAGGCTCTGTAGCCTAGACAGAGGTTACCTTGGTTACCTATTAAGAGTCTGCAGGAAAGACAGAAAAGTGAGACAGTGCTTTAAGGCAGCCTGGGTAGCTCAAGGAAGATATATCCTTGATTATCTGAGGAATTGCTGCAGTATACTCTATTATGGGCCTAATGAGGGAGGAGTAGAGATAGATGATAAATTCCTTAGATCTGAACGAAATACCCTTGTTGATTAGTCTGGCTAAGTAAAAGGATTTCCTATCAACAGTGGTTATATAATGATCACTGGATAGTTTGTTGCCAATAAAAGTACTCAGGTCTTTAACAGTTTTACCAAAAGATAAAATGCTGCATTTCTTGGGATTTAGTTTTAAACTGTGGTCCAGGCACCACTTTTTGGTGCATGTTAGTCCCCCCCCCCAAAGAATATGGAAGTTAGATGGTGTGCAAATGGCTGCTCCAAGTTTGCAGTCATATGCAGACTTGGTCAGCCACAGGCCCCTGATGTCAACCTTGGAATCAGAGAAGTAAATACCAAGGAGTAGTAGTCCTAAGACTGAATCTTGGGGGAGACCACTGATAACACTTTTCAAAGACAGTATGCCTGCCATAATAACAGACTGGGTTCTGTCCATTAGCCAGCTTGCTATCCAGTGAGTAACATAGTTAGCAATTGTTGCAAAGCCCACATTCTGCCCCTCAGAGGTTATCTTGGGATTAGTGCTCCTGTGTTGCTTTTGGTGAGAGAAGGGGCATGGGACATTACTTCCTGCTGATCACCAGAAAGCCTGATAACTGCTTCATAGGTGACAACTTGGAATTGGTGCATATATTTTGCTCCTGGTGAGAGAAGTAGCAGAGGGCATTGATTCATGACTGTCTCTGATTGGGCAGGGAATGTCTGTGTGGATCTTCCTGATTCTTCTGGGTGCTGTTCGAGGCATCTACCAGGAAAAGTCTAGAACATGCCTACAGACCCCGGGACAAGACTGTTGATCACCAAAAGCCTGTGGCCTACTTCTTATGTTGGGATTCATGCTACTGTTTTGCTTTTTGTGAGGGGAGAAGCAAAGGGGCATGGTATTCCAACAGTGTAAAGCTGTGGTGATACCAGCAGAAGTACTAGCCAGGCAGTAGCCAGTCAGGTACAACCCCTCTATTCATCATTCTTGACAAAGCTAATTCTTTTTTTCTGTAAGTAAAGCTTGATTAGCTGCTGTCTAGCCTAACTTCAGAGTATCTCCCTAAATATTTCATCCATAAATCATCAGGGTCCACTTTAGTAGTTAACCCTGAAGTATTTGCCAGTACCCTCTATAGACACAGGTACGTTGAGTTGACATTTTTCCTGTAAAAGCACCCATGAAATGTCATCAATATTTAGTTGCACACAGGGCAACTAGCTTGCACTGACAAGAACTGTCCCCAGAATTGCAAACCAGAAACTCCTGACATTACTTTATATTCTCACTACAACCACCAATCAATAAAAAAGGACCTGTTGCCATAGATATGAACTTCCCCCACTAGCTACATTACCAGATTGGTGGATATAGGCATCCTGAAACAATGTAGAAATTATCTCCAGTGACATTGTGTAAATGCATCTCTCACATACCTTATCAGTTTGATTGAGAATTAGCTGGCTGTCAGTAAACATGAGACAGATCTTGCGCAAAACCACTCAATGTCAATGAGGTTGTCAGTAGTACACACATTCTGTACCCATCGCACACAGTTCAAAGCAGATACACAGACCCCCACATATGCTGAGGTCTTTGAATATAACCTTCCTAAATCCCAAAGCCCTCCTAGATGAAATACACATAGTAAATAACCTTAGTAGACCCAAATGTACTCTTTCAAAAACAACACCTACATCAACACATACAGTCACATCTCATGGAGCTTCTATTTCTAAGCCCATAAGGCAATCCACCACATAATCCAACATTCTGTTCATTGGAGACTCCATTGTGAAACACACTAATGTCCCTATCACCAGGGTGAGTAAAGAGAAAGTTACAGTCAGTTGCTTATCAGGGACCAGGAAACACCACATTATGTATAGTCAGGTCACTGGACCATGAGTACCAGTATGACTCAGTCATAGTCGTTGTGGGTGTAAATGACCCGAGATGTACTGCCCTAGACTATATTGAGAGAAGCATCATGGAGCTCTTGTAATGTGTGCCCCAGGCTGGTATGAGCCTATTATTGAGCAACATGTTCCCTTCTACAAGAATGATGGCACAATACAAACAGAGGATGCCTGACTTTAATGATTGGCCAAGTTTCTGGTGTCATTCTAAGAGAGTGCAATATCTGTCAGCATGGAAAGAGATGGTCAACAGACCACACTGCTTTGCCAGAGACTGCCTGCACCTCTTTACTCTAGGCTTTTGAATATTAGCTAAAATATTGCCTTCCCCCATAGTGCCTTTTTGAGGTAATGACAAACTGAAAGTACTTCCAATATAACATATCGGAACCAAGAAAAATCTAAAGGTGTTACTGCTCAGTGTTAGGGGTCTAAACAAGAATCTCCACTCCCTAAAAGCTCTACTCACTCTAGAGAATGCAGATGTCTGTGCAGTCACTGAGACATGGTTTAAAGCTGCAGGGAACACACTAGTTATAATGCCTTCCACACATTTAGACCAGCTACTACACAGACAGGGATTAAAGGTGGAGGTTTCTTGATTTACATCAAAAATAAATATACCTCAAGGCTGGTCAAACAGGATGATGCACTTGAGCTTTTCCATATTCAAATTACCACAGACAAAATCCCATACCACTTCCTTACAAGATATAGATCCTCTTCTATGACTCAGAAACCTATAACGTATATTTAAACTTATTGGAAACACTCACTATCCAACTCAATATCATAGTCATGGGCAACTTTAATTACCTCATTATTAACTGAGAATCATATACAACACCCAACGTGCAGGCACAGAGATTCTTGGATTTTGTAAACAAACTCCCTGGATCAGATTGCCAGTAAACTGACCATGGATGCAAACATATTGGATCTGGTCCTCATGAATATGAGAGAGTGCTACATACTGCCAAGTGTAATGTCTTCTCTGGTAAGGATAGACCTCAAAATGATCTCCATTGAAGTAAAAATAAAACCCAGAATGCAAGCTAATTCTGGAATGTTCAGGAACTACTCTAAGGCTAACTTCCTACTATTAAGCGATAACCTAGCAAAATTTCAAACCTCCCATAAACCTTGAGTACACTGCTGCCTACGCAGAACTGTTCACAAAAACCCTATACAAGCATGTTAATAGCTGCATAGAGGTGACTCTACCCACCAGGAAGTAGTACAGAACTGACTCAAGAAACAAGCCACCCTGGTGGAATCACATCAATAGGCTATGTAACAGAATGAAGAAACCCATGGCATAAATTAGGAGGTGTAGCACCCATCAGGATAAAATCACATTCAAACTAAACAAACAACTCAGAGGACAAAAATTCTACCAAAGCCAAATCTGAAGTAAATTTGGCCTCCAAGGATAAGGACAACCACAAGGCATTCTTTATTCCTTTGGAATTTCTTCTTAACCACAGTCTCCAACAGGTTTTATACCTCACAAATGAAGAAGATCAACAGTCATCCTTCTACACAATGGTTAGCCATCTACAGACCATGGAATCTACAGACCCTCAAGTCGCACTAGTCTCATATGCAAAGCCATGGAAAGAATTATCATGGAAATTCTCAGTAATGACAAAGGAAATACTGAAAACAACCCAATTTGGTTTCATCAAGGTCAGGTCATGCCTATTCAACTGGGTGGACTTCTTTGAGAAGGTCACCAAAGCAATGAATGGGGGCAAAATGGTTCACACTGCCAACCTTGACCTGGACAAGGCATTTGATAAAATAGTCCACTCAGGCATTGTTGATAAACTCAAGAGGTTAGGTATAAACTTTTATGTCACCCAGTGGATAGCTAGTTGGAGCACAGACATGACCCAGTAAATTAGAATTGTAGAGTCCACCTCTACAAAGAGGCAAGTCACAAGTGGAGCTCCCCAGAGATCTTTTGAGGACTGATCCTTTTTGGCATTTCCTTCTCTGAAGTCAAGGCCACTGTCAAGGGCTTCTGACTGTCTAAATTTGCTGATGTTTGCAAATTAGGAGCAGTCATGGAATCCACACCAACACGAATGCTCTCCAGAAATGGCTGACACAGACAAATAACTTGTCCTAGAGCTATGGACTAAAACTAAATGCCAGGAAATGCATAATAGTATCCTTTGGGAATCATCCACCCTTAGTAGCTATCATACTGATAAAACACCCATTAGAGTCTATCCAATAGTCATAGACTTGGGTATACATACAGACAGTAAACTGGCCTTTGACTATCACATGTCTACGGTAGTGAGGAAATCATTCTATGTTTAGCAACTTATAAATGGAGAGTAGCATCTAGGTCCAAGGAGGTAATTTTTCCTCTGTATTCAACATTCCTTAGATCTATCATTGAGCACAATGCCCCCTTTGGTATATACCTAACCAGACACATTCAACAGTTGGAACGTTGACAAAGGTTCCTCACTAAAAGTATACAGGGCCTAAGCAACAAGTCCTATGGAGAGCACTACAAACCCCTGTCTCTGCATTAAGTCTACTACAGGCTGTTGACATCTATTCCTGGCATACAAGGCACTGCCAGACAATACCCTGATGGAACTCGTTCATATTCCTCATAACCAATAACCTACTTACTCCAACTCAACATGGTTTTAGACCCTCACATGGTACAAAAACAGCACTAGTCTCCTTCACAGCAAAAATAAACAAGGCAAGAGACTCTGGCCAGTATACCTCTACTTATGCACTACTCCTTGATCTCTCCAAAGCCTTTGATACAGTCTGTCACCCAAACCTCTTACAGCAAAGGTCCACTTTACAACTCTCCCCATCCTCTCAATGATGGTTCAACAGCAATATAACAAATAGGTAACAATCTGTAAAATGGCAGGGCTGTCTCTCACAGTTCCTCCCAAACAAAACTGGTGTACCCTAAGGATCTATCCTTGGACTCCTTTTCTTTAATATTGTCACAAACAACCTCCACTCTGCCTCTTCCCCTAACTCACTGATACAATACACAGACAACTCTACCATCATCTCCTCCTCTCATAATTTTGAACACCTCAGGCAAATAATCAAAAATACTTTTACCCCCATAGAAACCTGGCTCAACAGCACACACAACTACTACTCAACCCCAACAAAATGAAACTCCTCTTATTTATATCAAAACCCCCTCCAAACGAATTTAAAATATACTCACTAAACAAAACAGAAATACAAATAGATTCACAAGCAAAATTACTGAGCATTACTATAGACAACAAACTTATTTATGAACAACATATAAACAATGTAATAAAAAAAACACTGCAAACTAGGTATGGGCTACTGCCACAAAAGATTTATGAATACAGCCATCACATTTACACTGGCTAGCACCTACCTCCTCCCCTCATTTCTATATGGTGCTCCTATATTTACAATCCTCCAAATCACACTAAAAACAAACTATAATCTTACTAAAATAAGATCACTAAATTTGCATTCTCTGCACCTTTCTATAAGCATCATTGTACAGCACTTACAAAACTCATCTGGCTTGAATTCCATCATCATCTCAACTAACTTCAACTAATTTTTGCCCACAAAATAATATTTTTACCTGAAAACTGCCCTGAATTAAAATCCACTCTCCAAAGCCATATGCCAACTAGGATCCTGCGCTCTGAAGATAAACAACTTCTAAGTCTATATAGACCAAACAAAAAAAGCAGGCCAGGGCTTATACTCCTACTATATAGTCAAAGTGTGGCAGGCACTATCCCTGGAAATTAGAGCCACATCAGATCTTACCAAATTCAAATACACTCTAAAAAAAACTTCCTTCTCAACAAACGTATTTGCCAGTGCACCAAGCTACCCTAATATATTTATCCATATTCCCACCTAACCCCCCAGCCACACCTTCAGCATTAAGTACTTCCTTACCGTGCCCTCTCTAGTCCCCTTTTCTACTTTATACTTCCCACTTCAGATCTCTTCCCCTCCCCTTTTTCTTTTTTCCCCACTATTCTCTCTCTCCCTCACCTCACTTACTAGTTTCATTTCACTTCCACCTAAACTCCAAAGGCTTGGGACCTTCCACCCTTACTACTCCTCTACCCCTTCTTTTTATCCTTTAATTGCTATACCTTACCTCTCTTCCTGTCCCCCTCTGCTTCTACTGTCTACCCTTTAACTATATCAGTCCATCTCCTCTAGCCGTCTCTTTACAAAAATCCCTCCTCCAGTTTCCTTTTCTGACACCACCTCTTAAATCATTTCTTCCTTCCTACCAAGCATATAACCATAAATGTCCTCTGCTTTATTCTTCTGGCTCGTCTAACCTCCAACTCTTCAGCAAATTACCAGTCTTACTCATACTCAGTTATCAATGTCTACTTTAAAAGACATCAATGCACCACCACCTACCATGAAAAATATTTTTCCTGCCTTGAGGTCACTGTTAGCATCTTAACCTACACAATACTCACATCTTGAAATTGAAAATTCAGTCTTTGCTAAACTTGTGTCTATATTTTTTTCTTGAATGTACTAATTGTTACAGTCTAATAATTTTATAAATGTACATAATATTATATATCTTTTTGTAATGATCTGATGTTTTTCATTTCTCTTTGCAATGGAGCTTTTCTCCCCAGGCCTCCACTGAAAATGGGCCTTTTTTGACCCAGACGGACTTTCCCGGTTACCAAATGTCAAATAAAACAAATAAAATAACATAGTCGAAAACCAAACAGCCCCAGAACTACCTGTTCTAAAGACTTAAACCTTGCTTGTGATATAAATAGGACCTATTGGAGAGACTGGTATGTATCTCAGAGAGTACCCCTTCTCTGAACAGGATCCCCATCCATGTGAAAGAGAGTTTATCCCTAACCAATTAAAGTGTAACTTGGTCAGTCAAATTTGGGAAAAAGAAATCCATCCCTGGTTTTGCACGTATGTCTCTAATGAACACAGGAAACCTGTAAATGGTTCATCTCCTGGGCCTCTGGTTGTAAATGTTTCACTCTCAAGCCCCTGCTTACACTTATCAAGGGTACCAAAACTTCAGAGATTTGAGATGTGTGGCATGGCTTAAAAGGCCCTTGTGGTTGTTAGTCTAGTACACACCTATGAACCTATGAACTTCCTGGACTACACCTCTAGAACAAGAATTATGAAAATATTTTGACAAATAGTTAAACATGAAAGTATCACTTTGGCAGTTATTAATTCAAAAATAGTCTTCTCATGAATTTATTCTGCATTTTTGCACTACAATTAAAACTTACTTCCTTGATATTTCACCTGATATTATGTTACACTGACCTTAGTCATTTTCATCCAAAAAGCACATTTTGCACTAGAAACATGAACTAAGTATACACCATCCTCAAAATGTCCCCATTCTATGGGAGTTTATAAGGACAAGACAACAATACAAAGAGCATGCCTGCTCAAAAAGTTTGACTAAACACATTTAATGCATGCAACATTGAAAGAGTACATTTAGGATCATAGGATCATAGGAGGTTACTAGGATTTCGACCCAGTGGTCATTTCAAGCCTGGCTGTTTCATTCCAATGTAATACCATAGATACTCTAGTCAATACCCAGGATTGTCTTTATTAATAACTGCCCATGTCCAGGAGGGTTGTGGGCCTTATCGCCGGTAAGAATTTATTGTGCCCCATCCACTCGTCCAGGTTCTTTTTGAAGAGTGTCATAGAGGTGCTTTGCTTCACATGAATTGGCAGCCTATTCCAAAGATGTGCTAGTTGCTGGGAGACAAATCTGTCCCTCCAGCACATCCTATTCAAGCCACAGGCCATATTTAGATCCCTTAAATGGGTAGCTGTAGTCTCATTTGATTTAAGGATGTGCAGCAAATTCATTAGGTTTTGGTCAGAGATTGCTCTGTAAGTCAGGCATTGGTTTCCCCAAAGAAGTCTATATGATACTGAGTATATTGATTGGGACTTTAGTTGGTCTGTTTAAGGCATGTGCTGCAGTACCTTGATCTTCTTAGTTAGAAACCTCTGAGGTCTCTCCAATTGCTACAGGTGCTTTGTATGGTACATGCCGAAATGGATGTTATACACAGTTATGGGCCTGATTAGATATGAGTATAGAGGGGTTATAACCCTCTTTTGCTCTAGAGAAAATGCCTTTGCAAAGCAAGTGTGCTACATAGAAAGCCTTCCTTACTATAGTAGACACATGGTGGTCAAAGTTAAGGTTGCAGTCTACTTGTGATTCTAGATCTCTTACTACTTCATAGGTACAAAGGGTATTGTTGTTAATTTGATAGTCTAAAGGGAGATTGTTTTTACTGAAGTGAATGATGATGCATTTCTCTGCATTTAGTTGGAGACTGTGACTAAGACACCAGTCACTGGTCTGTGGAAGACCCTTCTGAAGTATACTGACATAATTTGGGGAACTCAATAATTACACCCAGTTTGCAGTCATCTGCAAATCTGGTCAGCCACAGACCCTTAGCTTTGGCCTGAACTTTTACAAAATACATACCAAACAGTAGGCAGCCCAGCTGCCCCTATGGCACCCTGATGGGTATAGGTCTATTGGCTGATGTGGAGTTACCCACTTTGATAGTGTGCGACTGGTTTTTGAGTCAGTTGGCAACCTATCATACAACAAAGGATTTTACATCAGTTTGCTAAGTTTATCAGTAATGCCTGAGTGCAGGATTATGTCAAAGGCCTTTGCCAAGTCAAGGTATGGTGTGTGCACAGATTTGCCCTTGTCAATAGCCCTGGTCACATTTATGAAGAAATCCACAAGATTTAACAGGCAGGATCTGGCCATGACAAAGCCAACTTGGGTTGGATCCAGGGTTCAGAGGTCACCTAAGTCTTTACTTATGAGGCCCATGATGATAAGTTGCATAGTTTTACAGATGAGGCTGGTCAGACTGATGGGTCTATAATTCCCTGGGTCTGTTGCTAGGCCACTTTTGTGGGAATAGCTATTGCTGTTTTCTATTCCACAGAAACAATGACAGTGGTTAGACTGTGATTGAGTAGGGTACTTAAACATGATGTTAGTTGATGTTTTAGTTTGTTTAAAAGACATACCTGCTAGGGACACATACTTGGAGAGCTGAATGGTATCTCCCTTCATAAAGTCCAGTGACGTACATCTCAGGTTGTTCACTCCAACATGAGCTATGACAGAGTCATAAAGGTACTTTTTGCTGAAACACCTGAGTGCATGTGTGATTTGACAAATCCTGGCACTGGACAGGCAGCTGACTGTGACTTTCTCCTTATCTAAACTGATGAGTGGGACATCAACGTGTCTCACTATGGAGTCTGGAATGACAAGAAAATTTAGTTTTTGAGTGTTACACCTTAAGGGCTTGGTAGGTGTGACACTGGTGTTGCTATGTGTCTTGGGTGCTGCGGGAACTGTATTAGTTGTAGCAGTCTTTTGTTTAGGAGGTCTCTGGTGTTTCGCCAAGTGTTTTGAGAGAACCACACCTATGTTGATTTATGTGTTGGATGCATACTATGTGTATCAGTAGTGGTGGGTAAGTTGACAACCTCTTCAGTGTTAGTTTTGAGTGTGAAAGAGCAGGGATTCAAGATTCTTGGTGTAGATACATCTCTCGTACTCTGTACTAGAGTGAGATATTAGTAGAGGGTTGTCAGTGTACATGAGGCAGTTGCTACACTGCCTCAGGAGACCCAAGTCAACAAGGCTGGTAGAAGAAACAAGAGTAGTCCAACTGTCCATAATGTTAGGTTTGAAGAACTGTTATCACAAAGGGGATGCTTTTAGGACTGATTTAGGAGGTGGTCTGTAGATGGGTATTTCTGATGGGAGGTTTTGGCTGGTGGTTTAATATATATACTTTATATATATATATATATATATATATATATATATATATATATATATATATATATATATGTATATATACACACACACACACACACACACACACACACACACACATATATATATATATATATATATATATATATATACATATATATATATATATATTATCTCTGACATAATAGGATATTGTGAGCAAGTAATTTGCTGATTCATATGAATTTGTGTATTGGGTAGTTCAATTTTTCAGTAGTTTAAGACATACGAATAATGATCCTGCCTGAATGTGCTTTTATACCCATGTAGATATCTGTCTGTCTGTCTATATCAATATTTTTGAATGTCTACTGATTTGCAGCTCTCATTCTAGTTTCCAACCCATGTTTTGATCTAACCACTACCCATCGTCTATGTACATAGCTAATAAAGTATGACAAACCACAATACTGACTAATGTGACTGAACATGTAAAAAAGTCATAATGTCACAAGCTTACACGAGTGTAAAAATATTTACTTAAATTCTGCTACTGAAGATCCTCATGCTAAGTGTTGGCTTTTAGGGTTTATGTTAATTACTGGGTAGTGACAACATTATAATTGTTATAAAGTTACCAGTGGCAAAACATAGTATCTGTGCTTCTGACTATGATTATTGTTTTCCCCTAAGTGCACTTATTAAATGCAATCATAAGCACTGACCTGCTCATACATTAAAATTACTATGGCCAAGATTCATTGTAAATCACACTGTAGCTCAAGTCACCCTATACAAAACAGCTTATTTTTCATGCAGTGCTAGTCATCCAAATTCCATTAAGGGCAACATCTCATTAACTGTGAATTTGCATGACATTGAATTACTCCACTGTTCATTTTGAAAAACTAAACAACAAAGCACCCACCACCAGTGCACTACTGCAGGTATCGAGAGCAACACACACACACACACACACACGCACACACACACACACACGCACACACACACACACACACACGCACACACATCCACACCCAGCGCTAATTGCCTACAGGATATCTATGCAGGGTGAAACAGCTTGAATTCACTTTGTGTATATGTGTATGTATATATATATATAAATATCAGTGGTGTTTAAAATATATGTTTCATTACTATGATCCCATTACATTTTTTTTGCCTTTTTGCCCCTGTTGCCTGATAACTCAGTTCCTCTCAGTCTACACACACAAACACACACACACACACACACACACACACACACACACACACACACACACACACACACACACACACATTTCTATTCTGTATATTAAGACAATGTCAAAGGGAAAACATTGACAAAATATGTTCACACATTCAGAACATTAAACACAACAAATAACGAATTACAAAATATCAAGAAAGGAAAAGAATTTCCTATCCCAGTATTAGCATTACTAGACTCAGATTTGCTGAATGCTGGCAGTGTAATGGGAAGGTTTTATTAAGGTAAGGTGTAGGTTAAGGGTTGGAGGAAGGGGCAGCATTAGGTGAGTCTATATTACAAGATCAAATCTTTAGTTAATTGAATAACTAAAGATCAATCTTGTAATATTAAAAGCTAAAAACCTCGAATGGATGATTTAACGCAGGGAAACATTTCCCTTGGCCGCATGAAAAAAAAACTTTTAATCTCAAATCAACTGGGGGGCGTCACACCCCCTGATGTGGTGGGTTTTGCCCCCCACACACACCCTAACTAAATATACCAACTCTGAGATCAGTCCACATTGGAGAAAAGGGCATAATCCCCATAACGGCCAAGGGAATTGTTTCCCTGCATTAAATCGGGCGTTCGAGGTTTTTGGCTTTCGATATTACAAGATTGATCTTTAGTTATTCAATTAACTAAAGTTTTTATCTTTAATATAGACCCGCATTAGGTTAGGCTTAGCACCCATTACTAATATGGGCAATTCGTTTCCTGCCTTTCTAGAACCAGTAGAGTCCAGTTTTCAGATTTTGCCGAATTCCAGGCTGTTTGTAAGTTTCTGTGTTGCCTAGACCTTTCCAAGATAGAGGGAAGCTTCTCTGTTCATCAGTGAGAGTGGTGAGCTTCAGCTCAGAATCTGTAGTTTTATTGGCCATTTTGAGGTATTTCTATCCCTTTCATCTTTATGTTTAAAAACCTGTATTTGCGTGGTTTTTGTGCTTGTATTACCTCAGCAAGAGCCTGCCTGGTTGTCCTGCAGAATCCTACAGCAGCAGAGAGAGAAAAGGGAGACTTTGAGTGGATTAAGTAGCTCTGTTTTACTTTTTATTGCTTATTTTTGCTAGACGCATGACTCCAACCATTTTTTATTAACTTTGCTACTTATTTGAACTGTTGTTTGAATTCTTATACTGTTTGCACTTTAACTGATCATTTGTGAGTGTTTTTCAACTGTTTAACTGTTAAGGGCTACACACTCAAGTACAGTAGCCATTTTTCTGCTTTAAAAGTGTTTGTATTCCTGTATCTGCTTTAACTTTTGAAAAAAAAAATCCTTTCTCTCTATTTGTTTCCTGCCTTTCTAGAACCAGTAGATTCCAGTTTTCAGATTTTGCTGAATTCTGGGCTGTTTGTAAGTTTCTGTGTTGCCCATACCTTTCTAAGATAGAGGGAAGCTTCTCTGTTCATCGGTGAGAGTGGTGAGCTTTGGAACAGCCTATCTGTTGCTGGAGGAGTGGGTTCAGCTCAGAATCTGTTGTTTTATTGGCCATTTTGGGCTATTTCTTTCCCTTTCATCTTTCTGTTTAAAAACCCGCATTTGCCCAGTTTGGCGCATCACACAGTGGAGTTTAACTATGTTAAACTATTCCCGGTGCCAGAAAGTCTGCTCTTCAGGTTTTCCCTTAGAACTAGCCAATTTTCTAGTTTTAGCACTGAAAACTGTTTCTGTTCCCTTAGAAATCACCAGTTTTCTAGTTTAGCACTCAAAACTGTTTCTTTGTGCTCGGTACTGTCCAAATCTCATTGCAAGCACTAAATAATCTATAAATTACTGCAGCCCTCAACTTTCCTCACTTATCAAGAGGAAATCAGTTCTTAGTACTTAAATTAATAAGCACTAACCAGGCATGTCTAAGGGTCAGCTCCCGGTGTTTTTTCCTGTCCACCTGATGAATCTGGGCATCTTGGGGCAATGTAGCAATTGCCTCATATACATTGACAACCCTCTCCTCCTACCACCCAACACTACAACCTGTGAGAAATGCACTTTATATAGCCCAACTGGAAGCCAAGCTCTCTCCAGCCAAGAATGAACTAGATAGTCAAGAGGAGAAGGTAAACACCACACCGCACTCTATACATAGTCCATCAAAACCTGCACCACCCAAACCCACACATAGTAACACAAAACACACACCTACATTTGCAGAGGTGCTCAATAAAAATCTGCTCAAACAACAGAAACCTCCAAAGCTGAAATGCAAGCAACCACCCCCCCGAACACTACCTGAATGACACATAGCCCACAAAATCAGTGTGCCTCTCAACCTCAGCCCAAAATTAGTCAGGCACACTGATGTCCCTCTCACCAGGCTAAATAAGGAGAAAGTTACTGTCAGCTGCCTGTTGGGTGCTATGATTCACCACATAATGCATGCACTCAGGTCACTCCATAAGTAGTACAAATATGACTCTGTCATTGTCCATGTTGGAGTGAATGACCTGAGATGTACCTACCTGGACTACATGAAAAGAGACATGGAGGAGCTCTCTGACCATGTGGCCCAGGCAGGTATGACACTAGCCCTGAGTAGCATCCTGTCATTACCCAGAATGATACCACAGTACAAGGACAAAATGATTGACTTCAACAATTGGCTAAGCTTCTGGTGTCATTCCAAGGGGATCCAGTATCTGGATGCTTTGTGTGAGATGGCCTCCACCTGTCACCTCTGGGATTCCAGATACTGGCTAAGGCTCTTGCCACCACTATAGTGCCTTCTTTAGGCAAGGCTCAAACATCAAACACACCACCATAGTAGATACAAACAAGCAAAATCTAAGGGTAATGCTACTCAATGCTAGAAGTCTAAACCTCAAAATGCACTCACTCGAGGAACTCCTTAAGATGGAGAACATCGACATCTGTGCAGTGACAGAAACCAGGTTTAAGGCTCCAGAAAGTGATCCTGTATTACCAGGCTACAATTCTTATCACACCTTTTGGCCACCTAACCTGGACCAAAACACTAAAGGAGGAGGCATATCCATATTCATAAAGGATATCCACACCTCCAGGCAAGTTGCTCAAAATAATGCACCTGAAATTATCCAAGTACAATTAACACTGGGCAAGATGGCTATTCAGGTTGTAGCTTGTTACAGATCCCCGCCATGCCCCAGGACACCCGGTTTATGTTTCACGATATACCGGATAATATTAAGGTACAGCCCAATACCCTAATATTGGGAGATTTCAACTACCCCACCATCAACTGGGAAAACTACTCATGTACTAACTCATCTGCACAATGTTTTCTGGAATTCATCAATTCCAATGCCCTGGATCAGCTTGTCCATACCCCTATCAGGGGCAGCAACATCCTGGACCTGGTCATTACCAATATGGGTAAGAGATGCTCCACCCCAGAGGTCAACCCCTCACTGGTCAGGTCCGACCACAAGCTAATCATCCTAGACATCTATACCCCCCCCCCCCATTAAGGAAACCACCGTAAAAAAAATTTCCAAAGCCAACTTCATCCTTCTTAAGTCAGAAGTGGCCAACTTCACATCACCCACACAGATGGAAAATAGAGACATGACTGCTGAATCATATACAAAAGCACTGTATAAGCACATACATGAGTGCATGGACCATGCCATCCCCAACAGAACCAAGATGCTATCCTATAAAAAAAGGAAGCCAATCTGGTTGTTCCCCAGAAGGAAGAAACTGTTGCAAAAACGAGTAAAATCCCATGATTGCAGGAACTCCCTGGTCACCCTCAGCAAGAAGCTGAGATCCCTCATAAAATCCTCCAAAGCTAGTTATGAAAATAAAATCGCCATGGATTCTAAAGACAACCATAAAGCTTTCTACAGCTATGTCAAGAATCTCAACGGCAACACGCAGATCTGCTTGGAACTACAGCACAATGGCACTACATTTACCAAACCAACTGATATTCCCAATGTCCTGGCAGACAGGTTCTATGCAAACCTAACCCCTCCTCACCCCCCCAAAGGGCCCATCTCCATACAGGAAGATTGCAAAGCCCCTGTAATCATGGACACACAGGTAAAGAACACACTCTCCAAAGCCAAGAACACACCATCCATGGGACTGGACAACATCCCAGGCTGGGTTCTGCATGAACTACAGAATGAACTGGCACCCCATCTAAGTACCATGTTCAGCCATAGCCTCACTTCAGCCTTTGTGCCTATATAATAGTGCACAGTGATGGTTATACCACTCCACAATAGGGGTGCCACCACTGACCCCGGGAACTACCACCCCATTAGCCTTACGAGCCTGGTCTGCAAGGCCATGGAACACATCATCCTGGAGCTTATAAACAAAGACATAGCTAACCTCCAAACTCTGGACCCCACTCTGTTTAGGTTTATAAAAGGTAGATCATGCCTTCTAAACTTGATTGACTTTTTGAAAGCAGTCACCAGAGCCATAGATGAGGGTAAGGTGGTGCACACAGCCTATCTTGTCCTCGCCAAGGCTTTCAACACCATCCCCCACTCTGGTATTATAGATAAACTCACTGGATTAGGCATAAATCCATATGTCACAAGATGGGTGGCCAACTGGCTCACTGACAGAGCCCAAACAGTGAAAGTAGCTGACTCCAAATTCGACTTCAGACCAGTGACATAGCTGAGTACCACAGGGTTTGGTCCTGGGTCTACTCCTGTTCGGTATTTACTTTTCTGAGGTCCAGGCTAATACAGCTGGTCTCTGGCTAATGAATTTCACAGACAACTGCAAACTAGGAGCCATAATAGATTCACCTAAGGATGTGGACATTCTACAAAGAGGCCTCACTGAGACTGATGCTTGGTGTCAAAGTCATGGCTCAATGTCAAGAAGTGTATTGTCATCCCCTTTGGGAAAAACACTATAGCCATGAACTATCACATAGGTGATAGCCTACTAAACACCAAAAGTGTGATAAGAGACCTTGGAACAAAGGTGGACAACAGGTGGACAGTAGTCTCTCCTTTGATAGTCATGTTGCCACAGTAGTCAAGAAATCCTTCTATGTGGCACACCTCATCACAAAGGGATTCTCCTCCAGAAAAAGAAAGGTCATCGTTCCTCTTTACTCATCCCTCATCAGACCCATTAGAGAGTACAATGCCCCATTTGGCATGTACCTCGCAAGACATCTGCAACAACTAGAAAGGCCACAGAGATACCTTACTAGGAGGATTACCAGCCTCAGACAGATGCCATGCGCAGACCATCTCAAAAAACTCCAGCTCTACTCTGTCGCATATCGCCTACTCAGAGGCGACCTCTGCCCAACATACAAAGCCATGTCTAATCCAGATCTGATGGACATGCTACACTTAAAAAAATCCCAATCTCAATGAGCCACATGCTCCAGGGACCTAAACCTTATCATCACAATAAACAGAACATGCTGGAAGGATAGAATCCTGTCCCAGAGACTTCCCATGCTCTGGAACAGGCTACCCATTTATGTCAAGCAGAGCTCCTCATTAGCCCTCTTTAAGAGAAATCTTGAAAATTGGATGGGAAACAGGAAATGCACCCCAGGGATCACTGCTGTGGCACTGCTTGACAGGAGTACAGTAAAATAATTTTCTTGGGTGGCGAAAGCCAGGGAACCTTGTTTGGCTAGGCTTATATAGGCCTTAGGGCTGATAGCCTAGTACATACCTATGAACATATGAACCTCTGACATATACAACTCAGCAAGCTCCTGCCTGGCGGCCTGCAGAGTTCTACAGTGGCAGAGAGACAAAAGAGAGACTTTGGAATGATTAAGCATCATATTTCTGCATTTTCTTGCTGCCTTTATCTAATTCTGCCTAAAATGCAGATTTTCTACAGTTTCTGTGATTTTAAAAAGCTTGTTTCAACTACATATTGTACTTATTTTACTGCCTGCATTTTAACAAAGTTGTTTTTGTGTTTAAATTACCTGTTTAACTGTTGTAGGCTACACACTCAAGTGTGATAGCCATTTCTGTGAATTTAAAGAGTTTTTTGATTGTGTCTGCTTTATTTTTCTGAAAAAAAAAACTTGCTTTCCCACCTTTCTAAGCTAGTTTAGTCCAGTTTTTAGGTTAGTGCTGAATTCAGGGCTGTGTGACAAGTTTCTGTGTTTGCCCATACCTTACTTAGATAGAAGGAAGTTTCTCTGTTCACTGTGAGAGAGGGAGCTTTGAACAGTCAATCTGTCCCTGGAGGAGTGGTTTCAGCCCAGAAAATAGTAGTTTATTGGCCATTGTGGGCTAATTTCTATCTCTTTCATTTCCCTGCTATAAAACCCACATTTGCAGGTTTTTGTGCTAATATACAGCTCAGCAAGCTCCTGCCTAGTGCCCTGCAGAGTTCTACAGCAGCAGAGAGACAAAAGAGAGACTTTGGAGTGATTAAGTATCATTTTTCTGCATTTTCTTGCTGCCTTTAGCTAATTCCACCTAAAATGCTGATTTTCTAGAGTTTCTGTGATTTAAAAAGCTTTTTTCAGCTACATATTGTACTTATTTTACTGGCTGCACTTTAAAAAAGTCATTTTTGTGTTCAAATTACCTGTTTAACTGTTGTTGACTATACACTCAAGTGTGATAGCCATTTCTGTGCATTTAAAGTGTTGTTTTGATTGTATCTACTTTATTTTCTGAAAAAAAAAAAAACTTGTTTTCCCACCTTTCTAAGTTAGTTTAGTTCAGTTTTCAGGTTAGTGCTGAATTCAGGGCTGTGTTACACGTTTCTGTGTTTGCCCATACCTTACTTGGATAGAAGGAAGTTTCTCTGTTCACTGTGAGAGAGGGAGCTTTGAGCAGTCAATCTGTCCCTGGAGGAGTGGTTTCAGCCCAGAAATTAGTAGTTTATTGGCCATTTTGGGCTAATTTCTATCGCTTTCATGTCCCTGCTATAAAACCCACACTTGCAAGGTTTTTGTGCTAGTATACAGCTCAGCAAGCTCCTGCCTGGTGCCCTGTAGATTTCTACAGCAGCAGAGACAAAAGAGAGACTTTGGAGTGATTAAGTATCATTTTTCTGCATTTTCTTGCTGCCTTTAGCTAATTCCACCTAAAATGTTGATTTTCTAGAGTTTTTGTAATTTAAGAAGCTTGTTTCAGCTACATATTGTACTTATTTTACTGCTTGTACTTTAACAAAGTCATTTTTGTGTTTAAATTACCCGTTTAACTGTTGTTGGCTACACACTCAAGTGTGAAAGCCATTTCTGTGCATTTAAAGTATTTTTTGATTGTATCTGTTTTATTTTCTGAAAAAAAAAGCAAAAAACAAAAAATATACTTATTTTCCCACCTTTCTAAGCTACTTTAGTCCAGTTTTCAGGTTAGTGCTGAATTCAGGGCTGTGTTACAAGTTTCTGTGTTTGCCCATAGCTTACTTGGATAGAAGGAAGTTTCTCTGTTCACTGTAAGAGAGGGAGCTTTGAGCAGCCTATCTGTCCCTGGAGGAGTGGTTTCAGCCAAGAAATTAGTAGTTTATTGGCCATTTTGGGCTAATTTCTATCTCTTTCATTTCCCTGCTATAAAACCCGCATTTGCATGGTTTTGCGCGCCGGGCAGCGCCGGTTAGCTAGGGTATAACTATTCCCGGCTCCACAAAGTCTATTCTTCAATTTTTCTCTTGGAACTAGACAAACTTTCAACTTAAGAACTCAAATAATTCACTTCTCATCCCGGCACGTGTCCAAAACTCATAGCAAGCACTAATAAACCTTAGCACTAGACCCCCCTATACTGTAGAGAAGGACAAGGCTCTCTATTTGACCTTACCAGCCAATCAGTAAAACAGTTCCCTGTACCTATCCATAAATGTCCAAAGGGCAGTTTCAGGTGTACTTTCCAGTCCAACTGGTGAATCTGGGCATTTTGAGGCAATGTTACAATTGCCTCATGTACACAGACAACCCTTTCCTCCTTCCACCAAACACTAATATATGCAAGAGATGCAGTCATACAGCCAAATTGGAGGCTAAGCTCTCTCAACCCAAGACTGGATAAGGCAGTCAAGAGGAGAAGGGTAATACTTGCAACACATAGGGAATTACTTGTATCACACCACCAGTCTCACATAGAACTATGAAACCAGCACTGGCAAAAAAAACACACATAAACAAAAACATACTCGGAGGCTCTAAATAAAAATCTGCAAAAGCAACAGAGACCTCCAAAGCAGACATCCAAGCAACCTTCATCCCTCAACACAAACCATGAAACACATACTTCACAAAACCAGTGTGCCACACAATCACAGCCCTTAAGGCAAAATAACATACCCAACACACTAGTAATAGGTGACTCTATAGTCAGGCACACTGATGTCCCACTCACTAGGCTGAACAAGGAGAAGGTTACTGTTAACTGCCTGTTGGGTGCTAGGATCTGCCACATAACACAAGCACTCAGGTCACTCCAGAACAAGTACAAATATGACTCTGTCATTGTCCATGTTGGTGTGAATGACCTGAGCCATACCTCCCTGGACTACATGAAAACAGACATGGAGGAGCTCTCTGATCACGTAGCCCAAGCCGGTATGACCCGGACTCTGAGTAGCATCCTGCCCTCATCAAGAATGATACCATGGTATAGAGAAAAAAATTATCAATTTCAACAATTGGCTAAGCTTCTGGTGTCATTCAAAGGGGATCCATTGTCTGTCAGCCTGGGATGACATGCTCGACAAGCCACCCTGCTTCGCTAGAGACGACTTGCACCTATCACCCTTAGGCTTTCGAATACTGGCCAAGGCTCTTGCCACCCCCATAGCACCTTTTTTATGGAAGGCTCAAAAGACAAACCCACCACCGTAAACAGCACAAATAACAAAAAACTGAGGGTAATGCTGCTCAATGCCAGAAGTCTAAACCTCAAAATGCATGCACTCGAGGCACTCCTCAGTATGGAGAAAATCGATATATGTGCAGTAACAGAAACCTGGTTTAAGGCTCCAGAGAGCACCCCAGCACTACCAGGCTACAACTCATACCATATATTTCAGCCACAAAACCCGAACTGAAATACAAAAGGTGGGGGAGTATCCATATTCATCAAGGATACCCACACCTCCAGGTTAGAGGCACAGATCATTCACATGCAACTAACAATGGGCAAAACTGCTATACAAACGATAGCTTGCTACAGATCACCCACCATGTACTAGGACCCCCACTCCGCATTCCTGGAAACACTGGGAAACATAAAAGTCCTACCAAACACCCTGATATTGGGTGTTTTCAATTACCCAAACATTAACTGGGAGAACTACTCAAGTACGAACTCCCTTGCCCAACATTTCCTATAATTTATAAACTCAAATGCCCTGGATCAACTGGTCAACACCCCCACCAGAGGTGACAACATATTGGACCTGGTCATTACCAACATGGGCAACCAGTGTTCCACACCGGAGGTCAACCCCTCTCTGGTTATATCTGACCATAAACTAATCACTCTGGATATCCACATTCCACCACCACCCCCGGTCAAAGAAACCACCGTGAAAACCTTTTCAAAAGCAAACTTCACGTTACTTAAGACCGAGGTGGAAAGTTTCAAAGCCCCCATCCTAAAGGATAATGCTGTCCCAAGCTGCAAAATCCTTTACTAATGCACTCTATGGGCACCTACAAGAATGCATAGATTGTGCTATCCCAAACAAAACCAAGACTCACTCCTCAAAGAAAAGGAAAACAGTCTGGTGGACACCTGCCATAAACAAGCTATACATTAGAAGGAGGAAGCTAGTACAGAAAAAAGTAAAATCCCAAGAAGGGAAGACATCCCTGATCAGTATCAGCAAGAAAGTATGTTCCCTCATAAAATCATCTAAGGCTAGCTTCAAAAGAAAATTTGCCATGGACTCCAAAGATAACCACAAGGCATTATTTAGTTATATCAAGAATCTAAGTGGCAATTCTCAGATCTGCTTGGAGTTAATGCAGAATGGCACAAAATACACTGAACCGACTGATATAGCCAACATCCTGGCAGACAGGTTCAGTGCAAACTTCACCCCCCCTCTCACCCCCAAAAGGGCTCATAACTATACCAGAAGAATGTAGTGCCCCTGAAATCACAGACAGGTTAAAACAACCCTCTCCAAAGCCAAAAACACAGCATCAATGGGACCAGACGGTGTCCCAGGCTGTGTCCTACATGATCTCAAAGATGAACTAACCCCTCACCTAAACACACTGTTTAAACTCAGCCTCTCCACAGGTTACATGCCCAGAGAGTGGCACACAGCAACGGTTATTCCGCTCCACAAAGGTGAAGCCACAACAGACCCCGGGAACTATCCCCCTATAAGCCTGACTAGCTTGGTCTGCAAAGCTATGGAGTGCATCATCATGGATTTCATTAACAGAGACATTGAAAACCTCCAGACACTGGAACCTACCCAATTCAGCTTTGTTAAGGGGAGATCATGCCTCCTAAACCTGGTGGACTTCTTTGAGACAGTTACCAAGGCTATAGACGAGGGAAAGCTGAAGAAATACAATAAATAGTTTTAGAAAAAAATGCTTTTTCAACCTTATTACTCAGTCCTTATTTTCATGGGGGGAAAAATCTCCTGCAGCCAATCACAAACATTCATCCAGACTTAATGTCTCACACCAACCAGTAATACAGATCTCAGTAACTTATAAAGCAACATCCCAAAATGCGGGACACTCTACTCATACTCCATGCTTTCTTCTCATAGCTACTGCTGTGAACAGACGTCTTTCTCTTTGGATTAAAGAGAGAATTTTTTTGAAAACAGAAAAGGGCCTTGTCTCACAAAGCTTTCTTTTTTTTTATTTTGTTCATGCATAACTTCCATTAATTTCTTTAATGTCTCATTTGTGGTTTCAGAGCACTTAACTCAGTGATGGCAAGTGACAGCATAAAGGAAAATATTACCTTTATTTTAATAATGTTGCAAACCTATGAAATTATTTTAAAGTATTTACTTATTCAAAGATTACCATTTAGTAAAGTAAAAGTCAAGGCTGCGCTACAGGTCTATGTAGAAAAAAACAAAAAAAGGGCAAGGCATCAGTTATGTTTTGATTGCACCTTAGGTCACCAGTTATTTTGGGAAACTTGTCTAAAAAGATCCAAGATACCTCTTCATAACCTACACTACTATATTATATTAGGATAACTCTAAAATTCTTTAGAAAAGAATTTTTGTGCTTGACAAAGAGTTGCCATCTAATGAAGAGTAAACTAGTATTTTTAAAGGTTGGACAACTGGGAAGATCAGAAACATGAGTAACCACAGTTAGAACATTCCTTTCCAAAATGTATATTTGATGAGCTGGTACCCATGGACTATGAGGACATACCTGATTTTTTAAGAAGCTAGAACTTGGTGGTGATAGTGACCATTGGACACCCAAGAAAATGTTATTAGACTAATAAGGGCTGAGGAATATTAGGAAGAGAGAGGTGCAAATACTGAATTAAGAAATAAGTAAAGAGATCATTGGTACTTGGAGGATGAGAGACTTCACTTCATTGCCAAATTTTACTTATCAGGTGCCTTTGAGCATATCTTTTTGTCATAAATATGAACCATAAAATGTCAAAATATAATAACAAACATTATCAAAAAAGGCTGCAGCATGTATATTAATGTGAATATTATATGCCTGCAAATACCTTTCTAAAAATCAGGAACATAATCTTACTTTGAAGGCATCCTTTGAAGAACTGTCTAAGTGAGATAATGCGTTTCATGGAGTACTTTTCTAATTTCTCCAAATCTTTTGGGTTTCTAATACCATCACGGGAATGGACCCCATTCCTAAGTCAAAGTATGATTAAAGTCCGTGAATTAGTATTGTTTCAGTCTTTGATGTCAGCCAAAAGTGTTCTTTGCAGTACCTGCAATGTGCCCAGTAACGACTCCTGCTGCAATTTGTACAGGGTTACATGGATTGGTAACATATCTAACTATGATTGTAAATTATTTTTTTATGAGACCCATTGCTCCTACTACTATAGGAACTGCCTGGGTATCTTTCTTCCACATTCCTCTTGTTTCTGCCTATAGTTACTGTTATTTTATGACTTTGGGTTTTTCTGTACGCAAGACAATACAGTCACTGGGTGAGGTGATTTCAATGATCAATGCTACTTTCATCTTCTTTTCTTGGACCACTATATCCGGTTTTCTAGCATCTGTCTTTTGAACTGTTGGTGATGGGTGATCCCATGTGATATAAACTACATCATTTTCTATGATGCTTTGTGGCTCATGTTTCCAGTGTTTTTCAGCCACTTCATTACCATAATGTTTGCACAAACCCCAGTGCAACAGTCTCGCCACATTATTATGCCTTTCAGTATACAGTCTTTCTGCCATTAGTGTATCGCAACCAGCAACAAGGTGTGTGACTGTTTCCAATTCAGTTTTACAAAACCTACATTTGTCTGTTTCTCCCACATGTTCAATGGACTTTGTAAATCAGCATGTACGTAGCCCATTGAGTTGGGCTGCCAATATTAACCTTTCATTTCTTGGTTTGAATTCTCCTCTCCTTAGCCATTCCTGCATTTGTTCTTGATCAACATGAGGCTCTTCCAGAAGTTTTCTATACTTGCAACTATATTTATGTTTTTTCCACATTTCTTGCCTTCTCACCTGGTTCTTCACCTTATATTCTTTTTTTTGTTTTTTGGCACATTCAGTTGCTGCCTGGTTTATATCTACTTCTGGTTTGATTTCCATTTCTGCTTAAGCAGAGAAGTCATCTTAGATTTATTCTCATGTTTCAAAACTTTCACTACATTTGGATCTTGTGAGGTCAGTAGATATGTGTGGAGTCCCACGATTGCAGACCTGTACATGTAATCAGTTTCAGGGAGGTCCATCCCTCCTTTGGAATGGGGAATATATATATATATATATATATATATATATATATATATATATATAAGCTTGGTATACACTGATTTTTATAAATCATTTGGTGAGCATGAAACATCCTTCTTGATTTAATATCTAATCTATCCAACACTTTTTGAGGCTAGTCAATCCCTCCAAAACACTACGTTAGGACAGGAAGAGAAATTGATTTATAGCTTGGATCATGTTCCTAGATGTCAATGCTGTTCTCTAATTTAGGTCTTCTAAAGTATTCCTTACTGAGTTTTATTCACATTTGTTCATGTCTTATTGCTGATCCTTCATCAGTTCCCAAGTATTTATACATTCTCTTTTGCTCAAGTTCTTTTATATCACATTATTGTCCCAAACTGAGGTTTTCCTGGTGCTGCAGTTTTCCTGCTTTAAAGGTTGCATTTGCACATTTATCAAAACCAAATGACATCATAATATCATCTGAAAAAGTTTTGACAACCTACAACTGTGCTTTCAGTTCCTCATCTGATGAACTATACAGTTTTAAATCATCGACAAAGAGAAGATGAGAAGTCATTAGACGTTCTTGTTTTCTAGGACCCAAATTGTACTCATGGCCTTAAGCTGTTAAGTAAACAGCTTAATGGATTAATGGCAAGGCAGAATAGCAACAGTGACAGAGAGTCACCCTGGAATATCCCCCTTTGAATTTTTATCCCTGAGATAATAATATGTCCTTTATCATGGCTTAATTGCAAAGTGGTCTGCCATTGTTTCATGGTTACTATAATGCAGTCAATCAATGCAGGGTGTATCTTATACATTTTAAGCACTCTTTTATCCATGAACGTGGGATACCATCAAATGTTTTTTTGTAGTCAGTCCATGCCATACTTAGATTCTTCTCCTTTTTACCGTTCTCTACTATAACTTTATTTAACAACAAATGATCCTTTGTTCCATATGACTTTCTTTTATTGCTTTTTTCTTCTACTCCCATAATTGAATTTTCTTCTAAATGACCATAAACTCTGTCAGCGTCAATTCCCATGTATAGTTTAGCCAATGTGGTGTCTATTCGTGGTGCACATATAAATAGTTCTTATTCATGGCTAAATCCTCGTGCAAAGATGTTAATGCTTTTAACCAAAAGTTAGGTACTGCATCTGGGCCTGGGGGTTTTCCAGTTAGAGGCTTTTCTTAACTTTGTTTCAATCTATCTGGTTGTTATTTCATCCCATTTCATATCCTGTACCTTTAAACTTCTTATTCTTTCTTTTACTTCTTCTATCCATTTTGCATCTTTGTGATGTTCCGCAGGATCTTCATAGATACTTCTCCAAAATGTATCTACTTCATCTTTTTTTGGCAGTCTTTCAATTCCTTTTACCTTATTTCCCAATTCACTATAAAACATTTTTGGGTCATCAATAAATTGCTTATTTTGCACTTTTCCCTTATATTTATCTGTGTATCTTCTAAGTTTTTCTGCCTGTGCTGAAATTTTTAGTTTATTTGCAATAGTGCCTGATATATCCTGGCCTGTTCTAATACTGTGCATTGCTTTAATCACATCTGTCTTTCTTAGTATTTTTGTTGCTCTATTTCCTCTTCTATAATCTTCTAACAATGACAGTTCTTCTCTTAATCACTTTATTGTTTTCTCTATTCGATACTTCCATGATGGTATTCAATTTCTCCCCTTCCTTTCCCTCACTACTGTGTGTTCTTGTGGTAGAACTTCATCAGTTATTAATTTAGTAGCACAGTAATAAATCCTGTTTACTTCTATAACATGGATCTCTATGGACAGTCCTAATTACTGCATTCATTTGTTTTATCAGACTTCTGACTTTTTGAATTTTATTGACATTCTGCAGTTAATTTCTCTCATTGATCTTAATATATCTATCCATGTCCATTAAATCTTTCTTTCCCATGTCCATATTTCTTTTTTATATTTCATATTTTTCAAATATCACTAGGTTTTGTTGTTTATATTTTCACACTTCCTCAGATGCTTCTTTTTCTAAACAGATCAAGGTTTCTTGATCTATATACTGTTTTTCAAAAATCTGTTGTATTAATGAATGCAATTTTTTATTTGAAGCTTCTGACAGTTTTTCCTGTGGAAGTATTTTTTTCCTCTAATTTGTCTCCTAATCGTTTTGTATATCTTGTGTCTGTAAATTCTGGGCTTTTTACATAATAGTAACAATACATACTTTCTTTCTTATCCCCAATAGTCCACTCAATCATTTTTATGGCTCTTCTTTGGCCAATCACTTTTTGTGATTTTTGTGGACTGCTACTCCCTTCTACAACGAGGGGGGGGGGCATCCTCCCCCTGGGTTTGGCCTGGCCCCATTGTAGGAATGTAGCATTCTACACTGTCATTTTTTTCTAGTCCTGGCACCAGTCCACCTACCAGGATTGGACACTATTTTATCCTGGGTCTTGTGCACCCAGCTATCTTTTATGTTTTTGCTTACTTCTGTCCATGATGTATGCTATATAAATACAGTCTATAGATCAGTGTCACCTTGGTGAGATTTTGTGAAAAACAGGATCCATCTCACAACGGTACTCATCATGACTTGAGGATAAATTCAGTTTCAGCACTATTACTCTCCTTTGCTTGTTGATTTCATCTCTCCATTAGGACCCCTAACCACTGAAAATTAGCTCTTGCCTTAGAACCTATAGAAACTCATGCCAGTCTCACTGAGCACAGAGCATGTGAAAGCTGCTCTTACATGTATGTTTGCCCCAGCAAAAATAAAATGAAATAGGTCAATATATTATTTTTGATGAGATAAGAAATTTTCCAGGTCAGACAACACGAGCAATGAATCAGCTGTCAGTTTAGTTGTAGCTGTAGTCGGTCTGCATTCTTATTCATAGTAACAGGACAATGCCACAACTGTAACTCTGGAACATCAGTGCTTGGACCACAGTATGGAGTCTTGACTGAAAGACAATATTTTTATCTGGGCTATACACCTGAAATGGAAACAGAGCAGTGGACAATGCCTGATAGCTGATACTATATAGTAAGGTCATTATGAAACATAATTCCTCAGAAAGATGACTGAGTGTCAGTTCTACTGATTCCACCACAAAATTAGATCTGCTACTGATATTTACATTTCTTTTCAGTTTTAGCTAACTCAAAGTCAAACAGTTTGTGAGCCCTGTATCTTGTCCACTCACATATTAAAGATGAACCAGTAAAGCACTAGCTAGGTAAAAATTAAACAATGAAGTCTGTATCATTAACTCTAGTGAGAAGCCAGCCAAGAGAATAACAGAGGAAACAAAAGAAAGACCTGTGATATCTTGTAAGACAATAAAAAAGGAAACAAGAAATATAGATACAAACAAACACTGATTATTAAGGATGCTATACTACAACAATGTAGAAGCAGGAGGGAGAAAGACAGAGACAGACAAGCTAGACCGACAAGGAAACAGATGTGAGATATTGAATGCATCAGTAAAGACTTCTATATTGGCCTGAATGTTTCAGTTAGGCTAATAAAAAGTCAGTGGGCATGCAGAAGCCATGTAGCTGGAGTATTTGTATGCCCTTAAAGATTTATTTGCATATATCTCATGAGTTTCCTTTCAAGGAGGAAGAAGGTATTACACAGTTAACTTGAAACTCTGGTTTGTCTGGGCCTTTTTTTTTTTTTTTGCTGATTAACAGGGTGCTCTGTGTATCCATTTTACCTGTAGATTTGGCTCTGTTAAAGTAGATCTTAAATACAGAAAAATAATAAACCAAAATTACAGACCGTCTCACAAGATAATACATTTTATTCAATAAATTGCAACACTGTAAAGCTTTCGAGTACAAGACTCTTTCTCAATGCCTGAGAAAGAGTCTTGTACTTGACAGCTTTGCAGTGTTTTTGGTTTATTGTTTTTCTGTTTTAATTTTACCTTATAGTCTGTTAAGTTGGTTATCTTATTTTTGGATGGTTTTATAAATCTTAAATATGTGTTACACTGAAAACAATGTAGAATACTGGACTGTAACATACAAAGGTCTAGTAGCAGGAAAAGGAAGTAATTTTCCTCCTTACAAATAAGTACTGAGATCAGATCTGGAGTATTGCATTAATTCACGGACAGCTTATTACACAGTATCATACAAAATGTGGAGGCAGTCTTGGTGAGCAGAACTATTAGCCAAAAAATATAGATTGGATATTTAATGGTGTGATTCATTTTAGCAAGAGTCCTGGTTATGGATGTATTTTAGTACTTTACTAGTTGTACAAATGACACGGGTGTCGTTTACAGTGTACATGTGTAACATGTGTGTACTTGTACTGCGGGTCAGACTGACTGCTAAGAAACAAAAAATATAAAATGACTTAAAAAGCTGCATGTGCTTTCCATTCCACTCAAAAATAACCTCAAATGATTTAAATAACAAATGTGGCATCAAGAAGTGTCCAAAGCAACCAAATACAGTCATCTGTGGAAACAAATGAACTACTCATTCTAGAAGGCACACTGCAAACATATTTATTCACACAGTATGTGAAAAAAACACATAAATACTGCTGGCTGTCAGACTTTGTTACAAAAACCACATCCTTCTTCAGGCAAACACTGAAATCACTGTACATCTGTAGGTAATATAAATAATGAGGATATGGATCGCATGAACTTCCAATCAAAAACAGCTTTTAACAGCTAAAATGCAAAAAAAGTCAAGTGAATACTTATAACAAACTCACTCTCATTACATTCAACTTTTCTGAATTATATAGTAGTAACCGGGAAAAGCCGAAAGAAGAATACACATGTTCAATACTTATGTTAAACATCATTCCTATGCTTATTTAGGTATGGCTTGAATGAAAATTGTATCATGCAAGCCATATACACCAGTATTGATCAGTATGGAATGCCACTTGAAGTGACTGTTAAATAATTAATTTTTAAAGCTCTCACCCATTTCATTCATTTTAATAACCTGCAAACCATAAAAGTGAAATTCTACCTTTTGATCGGCTTCTTTAGCATGCTCATATAATGTACTGCTATCTCTTTACTAAAGTCAAACTAATCCTCTGTCTCATATAGTTTCATAGGTGCATAATAGGTTAACGGCCACTAGGGCTCTGATAAGCCTAGCTGTGCAACTCAAATGTGACCTACCAATATGATTTATGGAGGGTGATTTACTAACTGCCTTTGTTTATCAGAGACATGTGCCAGACCAGGCATGAATTTCTAATTACCCATCCATTGGACTAAATTGTGCTTAAATAAGGGGGTCTATATCACTACATCAACAGCTAAAAACACCAAACATCTTTACCTCAACACTGCTTAATCGAAAGCAGAAAATGTCAAACGGCCAGAACAGCGATTTTTTTTTCCCCAGGAAAAAAATCGCTTGGCCAAAAAAAAAAAAAAAAACAGACAAAATAAAGCGGGGGGCTTTATTCCCCACACACCCCTACTTAAATATACCTACTCCAAGATTGCACTACAGTGGAGGAAATGGCAAACTTCCGACAATGGCCCAGCGATTTTTTTTTTCAGCTAGGAGGTGGAGCTAATGAGACTACTTGAAACAAAATTCAAAGTGCTATCATTTTTCTAGGGGAATATTAACATAACATGGGCAGGATAATCAGCACTCATTTAGAGTAAGTTAATAAGGGGGTAGAGAGGAGTGGATATGATGCAATATAGTGGGTGTAGCTAATAAGCACAGTGTCACTGCTTTTATAAAGTAGATCCAGTCCGAAATTTGAAAGTTGGCATTGTCCCTTTAAAAAAAGTCTTTTGCAATGGGAGCATCATACGAACATGAAATTCTCATGTGTAAAACATTGCTTCAGACAGTAAATCTTTAGCTAGCACCTTCAGTACCACTATTGCATATCAGCTTCTAGAGCAAGCCTACGGCTCCCAAGTGCTGCCCACCATGCTTTAGAATTGGTGGTGCAAATTGAAAGATGCAAGCTTAGGTTTGCAGGAGTTTAGTTGTAGATGTGGACAGAGGTGAAATATTAATGCAGTAGTACACTATTTTTTTTCTGATGTCATTTCAGTATTGAACATGGATTGGTTATGCCACATTCTGTCCTAGGGTGCAGTACATTCATTGTGATATCATGCCTAGCTTCAATGAGAAGCACGTGTTAGATATTTATATTTTAAAGGAGATTTTTAGCTCAAGTAACAATTATCAACTTAGGTTTAATATATATCTTAAAAAGGAGGTTTGGCTTTATCATAATTCCTAGATATTTTTTGTGTGGTCCAGGGCAGCTTGCTTTTGGATTAGTACTTCTGATTTTTTGTGTACTGCCTAATTTTTGTGGTGTTCTGAGCATCATTTCATTTTTTATTGGTTTATTTAGTGGTTGGTCGATTTTGTACTGCTTCCGTTTTTCACTGCCATTATTTTAATTGTGAAGTTGTGTCTCTGGTTCTCAGTTTTTTATGTGGACCTGATAGTGTCCCTGCTGTATTCTGCAACATCTCCAGCAAGAACTGGCTTTGCCATTGAGCACCCTATTCAACCACAGCCTAAGTACAGGCTTCATTCCAGCAGAGTGGAGAACTGCCATTGTCATCCCCTTGCACAAACTGACACTGGAAACTATTGCCCCATTAGCTTGACAAGTCTGATCTGTAAAGCCATGGAGCATATTATTATGGATCTCCTAAACAAGGACATAGGCAATCTCCAAGCACTTAACCCCACCCATTTCGGATTCATCATGGGCAGATCTTGCCTGTTGAACCTGGTTGACTTCTATGAGACTGTCACCAAGGCCCTGGATGAAGGAAAGTCAGGGCATACAGCATACCTTGCACTGGCCAAGACCTTTGACACAATCCCCCACTCAGGCATTGTCAAAAAGCTAACACAACTTGACATAAATCCCTATCTCATCAGGTGGTTGCCAACTGGCTCACTGACAGGACCCTCAAAGTCAAAATAGGCACCTCCACCTCTGATAGCAGACCTGTCACTAGTGGAGTTCCCCGTGGATCTGTCCTGGGACCCCTACTGTTTGGCATCTACTTCATAGAGATGCAGACAAAAACAAAAGGCCTATGGCTGACAAAGTCTGCGGATGACTGTAAGTTGGGTGCTGTCACAACAAGTAACTAAAAACTGAGGGTAATGCTACTCAATGTCAGGTCTAAACCTCAAAATGCACGCACTCGAGGCACTACTCAGTATGGAGAAAATCGATATATGTGCAGTAACAGAAACCTGGTTTAAGGCTGCAGAGAGCATCCCAGGACTACCAGGCTACAACTCATACCATACATTTCAGCTACAGAACCCGGACTGAAATACAAAAGGTGGGGGCGTATCCATATTCATCAAGGATACCCACACCTCCAGGTTAGTGGCACAGCACGATGTTTCAGAGATCATCCACATGCAACTAACAATGGGCAAAACTGCAATTCAAATTGTAGCTTGGTACAGATCACCCACCATGTCCCAGGACCCCCATTCTGCTTTTCTGGAAACACTGGGAAACATAAAGGTCCTACCAAACACCCTAATATTGGGTGATTTCAATTACCCAAACATTAACTGGAAGAACTACTCAAGTACTAACTCCCTTGCCCAACATTTCCTAGAATTTATAAACTCAAACACCCTGGATCAACTGGTCAACACTCCCACCAGAGGTGACAACATAGGACCTGGTTATCACCAACATGGGCAACTGGTGTTCCACACCGGAGGTCAAACCCTTGCTGGTTAGATCTGACCATAAACAAATCACTCTGGATATCCACATTCCGCCCCCACCACCGGACAAGGAAACCACCGTGAAAAACTTTTCAAAAGTAAACTTCACATTACTTAAGACCAAGGTGGAAAGTTTCAAAGCCCCCATGCTAAAGGATAATGCTGTCCAAGCTGCAAAATCCTTTACTAATGAATTCTATGGGCACCTTCAAGAATGCATGGATCGTGCTATCTCAAGCAAAACCAAGACTCACTCCTCCAAGAAAAGGAAACCAGTCTGGTGGACTCCTGCCATAAACAAGCTATACAATAGAAGGAGGAAACTAGTACAGAAAAGAGTACAATCCCAAGAAGGGACAACATCCCTGATCAGTATCAGCAAGAAACTACAATCCCTCATAAAATCATCCAAGGCAAGCTTCGAAAGAAAAATTGCCAAGGACTCCAAAGATGACCACAAGGCATTCTTTAGCTGTGTCAAGAATCTAAGTGGCAATGCTCAGATCTGCCCAGAGTTCGTGCAGAATGGCACAAAATACACTGAATCAACCAATATCACCAACATCCTGGCAGACAGGTTCAGCGCAAACTTCACCCCCCTCTCACCCCCAAAAGGGCCCATAACCATACCAGAAGAATGTACAGCCCCTGAAATCACAGACATTCAGGTTAAAACAGCCCTCTCCAAAGCCAAAAACACAGCATCAAAGGGACAGGACAGTGTCCGAGGCTGTGTCCTACACAAGCTCAAAGATGAACTAACCCCTCACCTAAACACACTGTTCAAACTCAGCCTCTCCACAGCCTACGTACCCATAGAGTGGCACACAGCAACGGTTATTCCACTCCACAAAGGTGGAGCCACAACAGACCCCAGCAACTATCGCCCTATAAGCCTGACTAGCTTGGTCTGCAAGGCTATGGAGCACATCATCATGGAACTCATTAACAGAGATATTGGGAACCTCCAAACACTGGACCCTACCTAGTTTGGCTTTGTTAAGGGCAGATCATGCCTTCTAAACCTGGTGGACTTCTTTGAGACAGTTACCAAGGCTATAGACGAGGGAAAGGTGGTACACACAGCCTACCTGGACCTCACAAAGACCTTCGACACCATTCCCCATTCTGGTATTATGGACATTCTCACCGGCCTGAACATAAACCCCTACATCACAAGATGGGTTGCCAACTGGCTCATGGACAAATCCCACATGATGAGAGTTTTGGGAGCTAGGTCCAACTCTAAACCGGTTACAAGTGGTGTTCCCCAGGGCTCACTCCTAGGACCCCTCCTGTTTGGCATATACTTCTCAGAGGTACAGGCAAGCACAGGAGGACTATGGCTGACCAAGTTCATAGATGACTGCAAACTAGGGACTATAATTGACTCTCCGGCTGACACATACATCCTCCAAAAGGGTCTCACTGAGATGGATACCTGGTGTCAAAACCATGGCCTCAAGCTAAATGCCAAAAAGTGCATAGTCATCCCCTTTGGAAAAAGCAAAGTACCCACAAACTGCCACATAGGTGGTAGTCCCCTAAATTTGGAAGATGTTATAAGGGATCTGGGGATCCAAGTAGAGAGTAATCTCTCCTTTGATAATCACATTGCCAAAGTGGTTAGAAACTCCTTCTACATGGCCCACCTAATCACAAAAGGGTTCGCATCCAGATCAAAAGAGGTCATTGTGCCCCTCTAGTCATCACTCATCAGACCCATCATAGAGTACAACACCCCATTTGGGATGTACTTTACAAGACACCTGCATCAGCTGGAAATACCACAGAAGTACCTCACCAAGAGGATCACTGGCCTCAAACAGATGCCCTATGCAGCTCGACTGAAGAAACTCCAGCTGTACTCGGTTGCATACCGCCTACTCAGAGGTGATTTCTACCTGACATACAAGGCTATGTCCAACCCAGAATTGATGGACATGCTCCACCTAAAGAAAACCTTATACCCTCGAGCCACATGATCTAGGGATCTAAACCTCAACACAACAATAAATAGGATGTGCTAGAGGTATAGATTCCTGTCCCAGAGACTTCCCATGCTTTGGAACAAGATTCCAATCTACATTAAGCAGAGCTCTTCACTAACACTCTTCAAGAGAAACCTTGACGAGTGTATGGGAAACAGAAAGTTTACCCCGGGGATCACTTCAGTGGCTCTGCTGGACAGAGGCACAGGGAACTAATCTAAGGGAGCGGCAAAAGCCAACACATTCTGGCTAGGCTTATAAATGCCTTCGGGCAGGTAACCTAGTACCTATCAATGAACGTATGAACCTATGAACTCCCGAAATGATGTTAACATACTGCAAGAGGGTCTCACAGCAACTAATGACTGGTGCCAAAGCCATGGCCTCAAGCTAAATGCAGAAAAAAATGTATCATCATACCTTTCGGCAAATCACGGCCCTTACTGATTACCACATAAATGGCAACTCCCTAAGCAAAGAAACTGTGGTGAGAGACCTAAGCACTCAGGTTGATAACAACCTCACATTCGACCATCATGTAGCAGCAGTGGGCAGAAAAGTCTTTTACATGGTTCATCTCATAAGTAAAGGGCTTGCATCCAGAAAAAAGGAGGTTATTACCTCTCTATACTTCTCTGTCATTAGACCAATAACTGAGTATAACACCCTGTTTGAAATGTACCTCTCCAAACATCTGCACCAGCTGGAAAGGACACTGAAATACCTCACAAAGAGAATCTATGGCCTCTAACACCTGTTCAATGTGGATAGGCTCAAATCACTATCACTCTATTAGGCATCATACAGATTGCTCAGGGGTGATCTGTGTTTTGCCTACAAGGCAGTCTCAGACCCTGCCCTACTAGAGATGCTCCATATCTGTAAGTCCAACTCCTCACGCATTACCCACTCAAAAGGCCTGAAGCTTATATGTGACATCAACAAAACCTGCTGGAGAGACAGGTTTGTCTCCCAGAGGCTGCCCCAACTGTGGAATAGACTTCCCATTCATGCCAAATAGAGCACCTCACTGACCCCCTTCAAGTGCAACCTTCATGAGTGGATTGGAAACCACAAATTTGTTCCAGAGGTTCCACCTGCGTCCCTCATTGACTGGGATGACAGGTGCTGACCGAGGTTTTTTGTTCCCTAAATTCACTTTGAACTAGACCCTCCACATAAGTATAGCAATAATTTGAGAATGGATTAATTATTTATTTTATTTAAGTGTGATGACTGGGGAAGTCCACTGAGCCAAAAAGAGCCCGTTTTCAGTGGTGGCCTGGGGAGAAAAGCTTCAACATATTAAAGTTACGTTTTAAAATTACAAATTGCATGTTACAATAAAAAACAAAGATTTGTACATTTTTAAAGTTACATATTGCAAGTTACAAGGGAAAAAACAAAGATTTGTGCAGAACAATTTAAAGACATTTCAGAGTGTGTAATACAGTATGTAATGAGCTCTAGTCAGTTAAACATTTAAATAGAAGGTGACTAGCTCATAGTGGTAGGTGAAACTGATCATATGCAGAGAGTCATTTATGACAAGAGAGCTCATTGTGAGCTGACATAAAGCTACTAGTCCTTTTAGTTTAGGTGGATCATAATGCATGGAGAGAGCACAGAAGAACAGTTATGGAGGTAAGCTACATTATAATAGTATGAAAGATAATCAGTCCCCTGGCAGCAGCGAGACTATTACGGAGCTGGGTAGAAAGAGAGTGGGTGGAGAGGGGATTGTGTTGGCGCATGGCATGGGCATTCCCATTTGGCTGATAGGTGAGATTGTAGTTGGGCTTTGAAATTGTTATGGTTAGGAAGGCTGTAAAGGAGGGGGGGGTCCCATTGTTTGGCTATGGAGTAGGAGAGAAGTAGCTGGCCTGGAGGATGAGATGGTTTATGGACTTGAAGGAGATTTTGGTTTGTGGATCTGAGTTGGTGGTTGGGTTTGTAGGGTTTTAAGGATGTAACGAGAGAAGGGCAGTAAGCTGGTTTAAAGATAAGTTTATGGGCAATGGTGAGTTGTAGGTAATTGAGGTAGTTGGGGAGTTCAAGCCAATTGAGGGTGAGGAGGGAGTGGCAGTGGTGGGAAGAGTTTTTTTAAATTGGTTGTAAATTTGCAGATTATGTGGTAGCAGGATTCAAGTTTGGTTCATAAGCTGATGTGTAGATGCTAGGGTTTGATGGGTAGACAGACTGAGGTAGCGGTTGTGTCTGTAGAGAAGATATTTTGGTGGGTTTTTTGATAGCGGAGTGGATGTGGCTGTCAAATTTTAGTTCTTCATTAATGATGATGCCGAGAAGTTTAGTGCTGGGGACAATTTCGAGGGGGGTGTTGTTCTGGCTTTGTATGGTGAATGAGGTTTTATCAATAATGGAGTTTTTGCTGGGGGAGAAGACCATTAGTTTGGTTTTATTTGCATTCAGGGCTAGGTGGTTGGACTGCATCCAGTTTTCTGTTTTGGAGAAGGCTAATTAGGTTTTTGCTAGGAGCTTGGAGGGTGAGAAAGCTGAGCAGATGATGGTCGAGTCATCTGTATATTGGATGACAGATGAGTCTGGGATAGAGTGGTGAAAGTTGTTAATAAACAGGTTAAAAAGTAGAGGGCCAAGAACTGAACCTTGAGGGATTCCTGTGGGTGTAGGAAGGAAGGAAGGAGGAGGTTGACGTTTACCATTGGACTGCTTGTTGGCAGTTGGACAGGTAGCTGGAAAACCAGGATATGGTGCGGGAAGAGAGGTGTAGAGTGGAGAGTTGTGATATGAGAAGAGTGTGGGAGATGGTGTCAAAGGCTTTTGACAAATCTAGGAATAGTGTAGATACAAATTTCCCTGAGTCGCGTTCCAAGTAAATGGTTTCCAGAAAGGAAAGAAGGGTAGTCATGGTGGAGTGGCAGGGGTGGAAACCATGTTCGGTAGGGGAGAGGAGATTGTTTTGGGTTAGGTGCATCATTAGTTGTGCTTGGATGGTTTTCTCTAGAATTTTAGACAGAGGAGAAAGGATGGCAATAGATCTGAAGTTGGTGGTTTCGGTATTATTTCCCCCTTTGTGGAGGGGGATGATGTAGGCACGGTGCCAGATGGAGGGGACGTATGATTCTTGTATGGATCTATTTATAAGTATAGAGGAAGGTAGGAGGAAAATTGTCAGGTGCATTACGGCAGGGTTTGAGTCTGAGGAGAAAACTTTTTATAGTGCTTGTGGGAATGGGATTAAGGTAGATAGGTGAGGAGGGGGTTATCTGGTTGGGGAGAGGGTTGCGGAGGGAGGGTTTGGGGTTAGAGGAGGGGAGTGAGAAGGAGCTGGATAGTTTTGCTATGCAGTCTATGAAGAAAGAGTTGAACTGGAATGCAGTATCAAGGTCGGAGAGGGTGGGATTGGGACAGGGGTTTTCTTTATTACCAGGGTGTAGTATTGATGAAAGCCAAGAAGGTGCGAATGTCCAGAAAAAATAATCAGTGACCTGAAGTTGAAAGATGCTTCAGCCAGGGAGTAGGTTTACAGTTTAGAGCTTTCTTTTTCTAAAAATAATTGTAAAGGTATACATATTAGATTATCAGAGAAAAAATAAGAATGAGGTGGATATGTCCATAAATTCTCTAGTGTATGGGCAGAGAGAATTATAAATAAAATCCGTAACTAGTGAAGCTGGTTAGAGTTTTTACTACAGGTTGTTTTATTAAACTTTACAATAATTATCAATGGGTTGTTGTTGTTGTTGTTGTTTGTATGCTGCCTCCTAGTGGTGAAAGGAAGGTGGTACACTAAAAGTAGAAGGTTCGTCGAGACTAGAATTTAAATTTATAAGTTTAAAAAGAAGTGGTTAGGGGAGTAGTTTGTAAACCTGGAAAGGGGGGAATAAATGGCAACGGACTGCGGTAGGCTGCTGTCGCACTCACTGAGGTAGAGTGCT